>NW_027529533.1:399566-608171 GCF_008692635.1 Crocuta crocuta
CTTAAGTATTAAATCACAAGGGGCGCCTGGGTGGCTCAGTTGGTTAAGTGTCTGACTTTGGCTCAGGTCACGATCTCATAGCTCGTGGGTTCAAGCCCCACGACAGGGCTCTGTGCTGACAGAGCCTGGAGCCTGGAGCCTGTTTCAGATTCTGTGTCTCCCTCTGTCTCTGACCCTCCCCTACTCATGCTGTCTCTCTCTTTCTCTCTCAGAAATAAATAAAACATTTAAAAAAATAAAGTAAATCACAAACATCATGTTAATACTAAATACTAAGTACTTCAGCATGCCTCTCTAAAGAATAAAGTTATTTTCCTAGTCAGTGGAATCTGTGTCTTCCTCAACTTGTCTTATAATTGTGAGCTTAAAGGTAATGAGTTATCTAATTCATAGTGTATTTGGCATAGTGTATTTGGCATAACTCCTCTTCTGCAAATTTAAATGGGAGTGCACACATTTGTGTTTTTTGAAATTATACTTTTCTGTCTCCTTAAAGACAGTAATTGCTAAGTACTAATCGTGTGCACGGCTGTATGCTAGGCATTCTATATGGTGTTCTTACTTAATCCTCCTAACAGTCCAGGGAGGAAGGCACTGTCATTTCACTTTGTAGCCTTGTTTTCCTTTCTAGAAAAAAAATTAAATTTTCTCTCTCTCTGAGCTTTCCAAATGACGTCTGATTTTAGGATAAACTCAAATGGGTTACTTTCCCATCACTCACAACAACAAAAACCAGGATAGTGATTTGTATTTCATTAGAAGGTTATTTTATTTAGCTGTTTTTGCCATAATTTGTATTTTCCTAGTCTTTGAAGCTTTTATAGTTTTTCTAACTTCAAGAAGAAATTTCACAGCTGCAACACCTCTGATGCAATAGTAAACTGAGTATCCTCAGATCTCAGGATTTTCTCTTCTTACTAAAGTGTTCCTTATTTGCTTGCCAGAAAAACACAAGCATTGAATCTTAGAACGTACCAAGCATACATAGCACGCTGCATGAGAGATCACAGTTTTGCTTTCTCTCCTCCTCTTTCCCTAAAGTAACTATCACAGCAGCAGCAGAAATAACCACCACCACCCACACACACCCACACACAGGATAGAAAGAGGGAGAGGGAAGGTGGAGAGGGGAAGAGGGAGAAAGAGGCAAGGGATGGACAGGTAAGGAAGGAAGGAGACATTATTAGAATTGTACTGGAATTATTATTGCTATGGAAATCCATGTGAACATGATGAGTTCCTATCCAAATGAGCAAGGGTCTCTTGTTCTTATGACGATTTGATTAACTTATTATTCTCTTAATTAACTCTTATGCCTCATTGACCCTCATAATTTCTTCGATAAGAGGGAGGACTTTGAGGTTGGTATTTCGCACATACACCAGAGGAGTACAGAAACCTGTGCATTCAAGCTAGCCAGACCCTTGTTTGTTCAAGTTTTTGTTGTTGTTTGTTTGTTTTTTTTACAAATCTTTTATGTAGTTCTCTTTAGAATGTATCATTGACTAAAATAATGGGTCCTTGGGACATTTAGAAAACTGAATGGGGTCCATGTTCTTTTCTAGTAAAGAAAACACGTGACCTCTCTGGTCCAGGTGTTTTTGAACACCTCTCACCTATAACTATAACCTATGGCATTTTTATTAAACTATTTTCTTTTTTCCCTTAAGTTTATTTATTTATTTTGAGAGAGAGAGTACATGTGCACATGCAGGGAAGGGACAGGAGGAGAGGGAGAGGGAATCCCAAGCAGGCTCTGCACTGTTAGTGTTGAGCCTGACGTGGGACTTGATCCCACTAACCATGAGTGAGATCATGACCTGAGATGAAATTGAGAGTTACATGCTTAATGGACTGAGCCACCCAGGTGCCCCAGAAACTACTTTCTTATATTTCCCTTAACTTTGTTCTGCATTTGCTCAACATTTTTTACACTTGGGCATTTATATTTCTTTGAGTTTTCTTACATTGACTCACAATTCTATGTGAATTAGTTTATTGATTAATCCATGTGATTAAACAGTAAAATGTCTGTAATATTCTGAAGACCAGTGATCATTCACATGCTGATTGACTCCAGTATATTGGTTTTTCTGACATAATGTAGATATTTAGAGTATGTGCTTTGGTGTTAGTGGTGAATTCATGTCCAAGTTTTGCCAGTTATTAGTTGTATGACCTTAAGATTGGTTAGCCTCTCTAAACTATTTTCACCTCTGTAAAATTGGACATAACAACAGCCCCTACCTTGTAGATTGTACTGAAGAACATTAAGCACTTGGTACATCGCTAACTCTCTAAAGTATGTTGTAGTCATTGTTGTTTTAAATGTTTGGCAAAATGGGGCGTCTGGGTGGCTTAGTCGGTTAAGCGTCCAACTTTCGCTTAGGTCAGGATCTCGCGGTTTGTGGGTTTGAGCCCCACGTCGGGCTCTGTGCTGACTGCTAGCTCAGAGCCTGGAGCCTGTTTCAGTCTGTGACTCCCTCTCTCTCTGACCCTCCCCTGCTCACGCTGTCTCTCTCTCTCTCCTAGAAATAAATAAAAAAACATTAAAAAAAAAATAAATGTTTGGCAAAGATGTATAAGCATACATTTTCCTAAGTGTGTTAAAAGTAGAGGAAGTATAAAATATTCCTGCATTCTCTATTTGTTTTCAGATAGCCAGATTTTAGATAAAAATATAAATTTTAGAGGTTTCTTTTTTAAAATGTTTATTTATTTATTTTTGAGAGAGAATGGGGAAGGGGCAGAGAGAGAGAGAGAATCTCAAGCAGGTTCTGTACTGTCAGCGCAGAGCCTGATATGGGGCTCAAACTCCCAAACTGAGAGAGATCATGCCCTGAGCTGACATCAGGAGTTGGAGGCCAAACTGACTGAGCCACCCAGGGGCCCCTTAGAGAAGGTTTCTAATTTGATGGTCCAGCATTCTGAAAGCTAATCTTGAGTAAAAGGCAGTTTACATCAAAATTCCAGTATAATCCTTTTAGTTATAACATAAGCCTGGTTTTATTTGGTTTTATACACTGGTGAAAACTATGAATCTGATCTTAACAGTGCTTAGGTTTTAAAATAAATTGCTCTAATATGGAACCAATTTGACAATAAATTATATTTAAAAAAAATAAAATAAATTGCTCACCTTTGTAGGGTTGTGGGTGAATGAATGGACCCTTTGGTCATGCACCGTTTCCTTTTTATTTAGACAAAGCAACCTGGGGGCCCCTGGAGTGTGGGCTTTTCATATCGGCAGCAGCAGCACCCCGCAACTGGACAATATCAGGCCAGCAACAGTTGGAGGAGACCTCGCCAAAGGCCACTCCTCAGCCCCTCCGGAGCATTCCTCCAGCCTCCCTGCAGTCCTGGAAAGTGACTACACTGAGGACAATTTGGATTATTATGATGAGAATGAGGGGGGTGTCGAATACCCACCGAGTGAACCAGAGGAAGCACTGAATGGCCACAGCAGTGTTGATGTTTCCTTCCAATCGAAAGCTGAGTCAAGACCCTTAGGGGGTGGAATGTCTCCGCCAAATTCTGATCTGGCCTCCCCTTCACCGCATCTGGCCACTAGTAATTTGCCATTCTACCCAGAAACAGAATCTGCCACCTTGAACCCTCAACCCAAAGAGGCAAGACCTCCATGGGGGATGGACACCCGAGATATAAATGGCCACGTTGAGTCATCTGAACAGCCAGGGACCAGAGGCCCGGCTCCATCAGAGATAGAAGGAGAGTCACTGGATCCTTCCCAGGGAACCCTGCCTCCGTACCCTGAAAACAAAAGCATCAACCCCTCCACACTTGGAGGGGCACCACCGTCAGGAGTGGACGTTCCTCCAGCCCGCCCCGAGGGAAAGGTGGTTCTACACTATCCCTCGCCAGCTCACAGTATTCCACTGGGTCAAGGGAGGCAAGTGTTAGGAGTGGAAGACGTCATCACTTCCAACACTGAAGGTAAGTGCATGAGAAAACTGAGCACGGAGACTTCATTTTTAAAATGCTGGTTTTGCACAGAGTTGTGATTTTTCCCTCCAGGGAGTTGGTGAAATGTTCAGCAAAATGAAGGTTGGAACTGACTTTTAAACCTACGTTTCAGGAGATGGAGTATCTTTCCTCTGCCAAATAAATCTTGGCAGGCAAAGTCTGTTGGAATCTCTTGACCATTAATAATGCTTTTTGGTTTTTTTTAAAGTGGGCCTCATGAAGCAAGTGGGGAAGAACTAGGTTGTTCGTGTCGGTTATGCTGTCAAGTGTAATGAAGTATTTCAGTTTGAAAGTTCAGCAGAAGTGGGGCACCTGGGTGGCTCAGTCAGTCGGTTAAGCGTCCGACTTCTGCTCAGGTCATGATCTTGGAGTACGTGAGTTCGGGCCCCGTGTTGGGTTCTGTGCTGACAGCTCAGAGCCTGAAACCTGTTTCAGATTCTGTGTCTCCCTCTCTCTCTGTCCCTCCTCCACTCATGATCTGTCTCTCTCTCTCTCTCTCTCAAAAATAAACAAATTTTAAAAAAAATGTTCAGCAAAGGTAAAACGTTCTGAGTCTTCGTATACGCTATAGTGATGGAGGGGTGAAGGCTTTAGTTTTAAGTGGCTGGTTGTGCTGCCTCAGACACACATTCTAGGTTCTTGCTCTGTTCTGGGACAATGCTTGTGCTCCCCTTAGTTAGAGACGCACTGCTGGTGTGTGGGAGGGGAGACGCACGGGGAAAGAAGGCTGCTAACCACCTGTGCCCTGTCATTTCTGGTTCGTGGCGGTGCAGCTGTGGTATTCACCCCCCTGGAATCTTGTCCTCATGTCATGACTCACCGACTAGGGTGAGGGGGCCAGCAAAGAAATGCCAAGAGGAGGCAGTGGTTAATTAATACAGACTTGGAGCCATGTCGCCTTCTCTTCCAACTCAAGTCTGGTCACATCAGCTCTTTCTTGCCAGTCAGGGATGGAAACACATGAGTGGGAAACTGAGCACAAATTCATTCCACTTGTTCCAGGGATTGCTCATCTGACCTCTAATAGGAGGCGAGAGGCCAGAGGTGAAAGCACTCTTGAGGACCTCTGCCCCCCACCCCTCCTTTTCTGTTTCCCCTTCCTTTTGTAGTAAAAACATGTTGACCTAGCAGAGGGCCTTCTGGGTTTTTCTGCTGTGGTAGCCATCTTGAAGCACAAGCTGGAAAAAGTGCTTATTTTAGGAGGATAGAAACTATTTTGTGATGAAAGTGGCATTGTGTAATGATTAGAGGGAGAACTCTGGTGTCAGACTTAGGTTCAAATCCTCGCTGCCTCGCTTGCACACTCACTTGCTGAGTGACCTGAGGCAACTCATGAAACCCTCAAACTTCTGATTTCTCCTCAGTTTGCTGAGGGGACCATCTGAGATAACAAAGTTCTCAGTGTCTGCACGGCTTGATCCTTAATAAATGGTGGCTGCTTTTACTAATTATGGGAGATTTAAGGCAGTGGGAATGAGGTGGCTGGAGGTTAGACAAGGGGCTTGTTAAATCACTGTGCCTTAATTTGTGCCTAAGGGCCACTTTTCTGTCAAATCGAAGATGTGAATTTTATTGGGAGCCTTTTCAGTGAAAATTACACATATCTAAAGAAAATTTAAAGCCAACTACCAAAGATTTTTAGTAAAGGGAATTTGGGGGTAAAGATGCAATCCTAAAATGATCTTTTCACTTGATTTCCTGCACTGGGAAGAGGTTGGGATATTAAAAAGCACATCTGTGGAGTGATTGATTAAAGGGTTAAGAAGAAAGGGGCTGCACAGCCTGCTTTGAGCTGTGAAAGGTTGAGCTCGCTGGAGTGAGGGGAGGAGGCTTAAGGAATATAGAGAACAGAGGCGGCAGCCATAACCCTCCTAGAGCATGAACTGTGGTATTTAGCAGCTGCTGGAGGGCATCTACTCCTGACGTCCTAGAAACGGCAAAATGCATATGAAAAAGCTGGTTAGTACACTGAGAGGTTATTAAAAAAATACCTAACTAGGAATTTTTGAACCGTGAAGAAAAAAAAATCAGCAACCGCATATTAGCACAGAGGGAAGACTTTAAAACTTGAGAGCAGAGAGGGAAACTTGGTGAGTTTGTGTTTTCACCTCAGGCTTTAGGAAGACTGTGTGGATTGTAGAACCATGCAGTTATTACATACTTTTTTTTTTTTTTTTCCCAAATGAAACACTGGCGCCCCAGGGGTCCATCCAGCAGAAGTGGACTTCCTCTGTGATAGCTGCTGGAGGGGGGCAGCAGCGACTCACACGGAACATTGCCTACAAGTGGCCAGTGGAGAGCTACCTGCCTGGCTGTTTCTCCCAATGGAGTGAGGGAGGAGGATTTGGGTGTTGGGTGACTTGTGCTCGATTCTCAGCTCTGCCCTGTGGCTTGGAGTAAGACATATACTCTGACCTTCTTTTTCCTCAGCTATAAAATGGAGAAAATGTAAACCGTGTGAAGTAGCTGTGAGGATTAGAATTGAGTAGGGCAAGCACCATGCCCAAAGCACTTTAATCTCCCCTTTAAACTTACAAGTCGTGTTGCCAAACCAAAATACTAAGATTTAAAGAACCCCCAAATATCTCTCCCTCTCTTTTCAAACTTTTTTTTCCCTTAGGGGCTCTTTGTATAGACTTTTCTTCTTGTTGAGAAATCTAGAGTCTTTTTCAGGGGTGCCTGGGTGGCTCAGTCAGTTAAACATCCGACTTCGGCTCAGGTCATGATCTCATCGTTCGTGGGTTCAAGCCCCACGTTGGGCTCTGTGCTGACAGCTAGCTCAGAGCCTGGAGCCTGCTTTAGATTCTGTATTTCCCTCTCTCTCTGACCCTAACCTGCTCACACTGTCTCTCTGTCTCTCTCAGAAATAAATAGAACATTAAAAAAAATTTTTTTTAGAGTCTTTTCAGAACATGTGTACATCACTCAAGAATGTCCCAACCACACTCTATTTTTAAAAATTTATTTATTTTGAGAGAGGGGAAGGGAGGGGCAGAAAGAGGAAAGAAAGGATCCCAAGCAGGCTCCGCACTATCAGCACAGAGCCTGACACAGGCCTCCAACTCATGAACCCTGAGATCGTGACCTGAGGCAAAATTAAGTTGGACGCTTAACCGACGGACTCACCCAGGGGCCCCCATATCACACTCTAGTTCTGGCCTTAAGTGTATTATTTGCTTTGTTCTGTTTTCATAGACCACAGAGCCAGCAATAAAATGGAAATGCAAGCACCTTCTATCTAAGGTGCCTTATTTGTCCAGGGAGCTCCAGGAGCTTGTTGGCCGAGCAGAAAGTTACCCGAGCACCTGCCACGGGCCCTGCTCTGACCCAGACACTAGTGGAAGTGGCATTTATCACATACACCCTGGGACTCTAAGTGGGAAATACTTTAGTTTGTGCTGTGACAATCAGCCTTCAGAACTGCGCTGTGTGCTTGGAGATGCTGCTATTCTTCCCATTTTATGGAGGAAGAAGCTGAAGCCTGGAAATACTGAGTGACTTGTCTGAGTAAGAGACAAGGAGGCCATGGGAAGGATTGGCACACACTGTAAGGTGACACAGCAGAGGGCGGACCCGCGCATCCCCGCAGTCTGGGAAGTCTTTGTGAAGGACGAGGGCCTTGAGCCAGACCATGGCGTCAGAGTCTGAGCTGAGAGAGGGAAACAGGGGAAATGGTCTGGACAGAGAACTGACAAGTGAAAATGGAGAGGGAGAGCGTGGAGGGGGTGGGGGAGAGAGGTAAGGACTACAGCTGACTAGGACCAGGACTGGCTGTGTGGTGGGTGGCGGGCATGATGGCCTGCAGAGCTCGCAGATACTCCTGAACCCGGTGGGGTGGTGCTGTGAGCGCCGTCATCTAACCTCAGCCTGCATGATGAAACCTCAGCTGTTCCCGCTCACCGTGGGGTCCTGGTGTTCCCACTTAGACAGCAGTCGAGCCGGGAAAGCCCAGGGTGCCACAGGGATTTCCCTGTGGCTTCTGGTCCAACCCTCCTTCCGGCTTGGGGAAAGGCTGCAGGAATGTGTTACTCGTGAGCTTCCACCCTGGGATGAATTAGAGCCGGCTCTACCTCCCACTCCTGCCCTTCCAGATGAGAAGGTGTCTCTCCTGGGGACACGTCCAGGTTGCTGAGGGTCTGTGAACACAAAGGCTTCCCTTCCCTGTGGACACACCTGCATGGGAGCGCCTGCTGGTGTCATGACAGCAGATGTAAACCACTGCTCATACCACCCCCCAACTCCTAGTAACTATCTACCCAGCCAGCATCACTGTACACTACACACACACACACACACACACACACACACACCCCAGAAGAAAACAAACTGAAAATTGGAGGGAAAAGTATACCACTGGTTTTTTTTTAAAATTTTTTAATGTTTATTTTTGAGAGAGCGACAGAGCATGAGTGGGGGAGGGGCAGAGACAGAGGGAGACACAGAATCGAAAGCAGGCTCCAGGCTCTGAACTGTCAGCACAGAGCCTGACATGGGGCTCGAACTCACAAGCTGCGAGATCATGACCTGAGCCAAAGTCAGACGCTCATCTGACTGAGCCACTCAGGCGCCACTATACCCGTTTTTCATTACAAAGTTGGATGTGGTATTTCATACTAGTCAATCATTCTACAAGGCAGGGAAACTTAGGAAGATCTTTCCTGCAGTGAAAATGTGGGTCCTTTTCCTGAGCAGTAAAAGCTGTTGAAAGTAAAAAGCCACTCCAGCTGCCAAGGTCAGCTCCATGTGAAAGCCCTCATCTGCTCTGTGTTCCTATACTGCCCAGAGCCAGGCTGCCTTCCATGTTCCTCAATGGCTGGGCCAGAGCCTTTAGGGAAGGAGGGAGGTCCCAAAGCTGAAATTCGGTACATATGTATTGCTGGCAGAATGAAGACTGAAGGGCAGATCAAATCTAGGGCAGAGAAGTTTTCCTTTTTTTTTTTTTTTTTAAGTAGGCTTCATGCCTAGCATGGAGCCTAGCGTGGGGCCTAGTGTGAGGCTTGAACTCTCCACCCTGAGATCAAGACCTGAGCTGAAATCAAGAGTCTGTTGCTTAACCAACGGAGTCACCCAGGCACCCTTATTTTCAATTTTCTTTTTTATTTAGAGAAGTTTTCCATTTTTGTGAAGAACTCCCAATGAAGACGAATCTCAGGAAATTTGAAAGGTGCCTTCTCTTATGTATCCCCACCCCATTTTTCTTTCTGTGAAGGATATGAGAAGAGTGAAAAAGCATTAAAGCAGAAAATGAAATGAGATGGGAAAGTCCTCATGTTAACAAACCTTTGTAAACTGAGCACATTCAAATCTGGCCGGCCTCTGCCCTCCTGCTGTGCCCGGGCACAAGCCAGCCGACTTGTCTCTAGCATTTTGACTCCCTGTGACAGGTGCACCCAGGCAGAGAGTGGGTCTCGGGAGGGTCTGGAAGACAGCCTGTGGATACATTCAGGAGAGAAGAAACCATGGAAGAAAAATGATTTCTCCAAGTGTGGGCTTTAGTCCCTTAGCATCTGATTCACCTGGGGCCCTTGTTTAAAATGCCGATTTCCACACCCCTCCTCCACCTTCTGAACCAGAATCTTCATTTTTAAACTAGGTCCCCTGGTGTAATGGAAAGGGCATGGGATTTAGAGCCAGAAGATCATATCACCTCCATGGGCCTCAGTTTCTCATCTATAAAATGGAAGTAATACCTCTTCACCAGAATAGGAAAAAGTAGATGAAAATACATTCAAAACTCTGATGTAAAGAGGCATATAAATGATCACTGAAGAAGAAAATCGTCACTTGTTTTGGGATACGCTCATGGCACACTCATCCAGCTCGGATTCAGACATTGATTCTATACCTTCAAGTGGCTCAGCATCTTTGGATGTACCTGCAGTTCCCATAGAAATTTGAGAAGGCACGTTGGCCAGAAGTCTGGCTTTTCTTGCCTTGGATCGATAGCTGCATGTGGGATCCTATTTCTGGGTCCAGTTCTGCCTCTTCATCAGGGAGGGGATTGAGCCTCTGGGCTGGTGGCTCTGGGCCCAAGCCGGCAGTAAGCGCTGAGTCCTGCTGCTCCGCTGGCCAAGAATGAATGTGAGGGCATTGCCTGAAACCCCGCCACCCTCAGTGGCTGCTAACTCTCAGATGAAATTCATTAACTCCCTTTAAGGAGCATCCTCAAGCTCAGAAATGGAAAATCTACAAATGGCCTGAAGGTCATCATCAGTGGACACAGGAACCCCCTGGGGAGTGGCTCAGGTGCAGGCGCCTGGGACGCACCCCTAGAGTCTGACTTGGTAGGCCTAAGGTGCGCCCTGGAAATGAGCATGTTGAAGAGGCACCCCAGATGATTGTGATGCAGTGGTTCCCCATGGTCCATGGAGGAAATGCAGCTCTCCCGAGTGGCGGAGTGGTGCCCTCCCAGAGTATAAGTCCTGTCGGAGGGGGCAAGAGCGTCCCTGATGCCTCCCCACCATTGCTGGTACGGTTCCCTCACAAACCTGCTCTTCCAGTCTCCCTGTCTCAGGCGATGGCAGCTCACCCAGATGTGAACGTCACCGTGGGCTTCTCTCTGTCTTCTGTCTTAACTCTCACCTTCTCCCCCTTTCTGCACTCCATCCAACCCATCAGCAAACCCTGTTGACCCCATCGCCAAAATATTCTCTCCACCAGATCTTCCAGCTGCCAGGGTACACACCCACTCATTGGCTCGTTCCTGAAGTATCGTAGGTCAGATCTCGTCACTCTTCGGCTCAAGATGCCCTGTGGCTCCCCTTCTCTCAGATTAAAGCCCAGCTCCTTCCTGTGACCTACAGGGCCCTGTGACAACTGGCCAATATCTCCCCAGCCTTCTGTCACCACCCCTGTTCCTCTCACGTGCCCCTAACTCCAGACCTCTGCCCGGAGGTCACCTTCTCCCAAGGTCCTCCTTGATCCTGTGCCCATCATCAATGGGCGCAGGAACCCCCTGGGAAGTGGCCTAGGTCCTGGGGAGTGGCCTAGAGCCAAGTCTCCGCTCCTACTCCCAGCCCTCTCCACCTTCCCTGACTTAAGATTCTGCACAGCTCTTAACAACAACCTCTGTACTAAATAAGTTACCTGTTTGTTCAGTGCTGCCTAGGAGTATGTAAGCTGCAGGACAGCATATTAGTCGGTTGTCGCCCTGATTCCTAGGTCAGAGTCAGACAGTGCTCATAGTGAGTGCTCGCTCACATTACTTGTTGAATTAATAAATGAAAAGTGCAACAGGCATTTACCTACGTTTTGCCTGACAAGCCGATACTGTATTAAGTGTGCATATCTGCGTGCACACCTGTGTGAAGGCACGCACACTGAGGAATCCTAAGGGGAGCCTGTGTTTCCCTCTGTCAGGAGCGAACTCCACTTCTTTCCCTTGTAGCTGTCACGGGGCAGGAAGGCTGAGCTTGTATTTGTAGCTCGATAAGCTCCATCATGAGAATGCAGTATTCTACAACAAAACCTGCTTACAAATCTGCCTGAGCCAGTTTACTAATAACCAATAACCTGTTCTAATTATAGTTTGTCTCATAATGGCCTTTCATGGGACCCTACCCATTACTTATTTTAGAAAAATGCAGTCTGGGGGGCGCCCGAGAGGCTCAATGGGTTAAGCATTTGACTCTTAATATCTGCTAGGGTCTTGGCTCCTCCCACTCCCACTCTCAAATAAGCTTAAAAAAAAGAAAAACAAAAATGCAGTCAGTATGCCTGTCAGCTTAAACTTTTGTACTGTTGCCTTTGTAAGTGCTGAGCAGCTGTTTTACCCCTATGAAAGCCGTGCCTGCACCTTGCTTTTCAGTTAAATAAACCTCAACTCTCCCAATCTGCATTCCTCCTGCATCCCATCTCTCCGTGCGTGATGCCCCGCTCTTGCAATGGGGGTTGGGTGCAAGAACAAGTCTTCACGAGAGAAACAGGGAATACAATACAGGGACTACAGACCCACTGTTTCTTTAATCCAGGAGAACAATGTTTAGGGGTTGGTCTTATTTTTACTGGACTTAACCGGAATATGGCTACCCTTTAGAGCTGTGTCCCATCGCTTTTGTACCTTGGTCCTCAGAGGTACGTTCAGGAAAAAATGTGATTGCTGGCAACGGAGGTGTGAGAAGGGGTGTCGCCCTGATTTTAGAGAGCATTTCTGTGGTTTGCACAGAGCCACGGCCAAGGTTGAGTTCTAGAGGTTGGGGTCCTCCTGCCATTCCCCCCCACCCCATGTCCCTCCCACCTTGTTCTGGAGGAGAGTCCAGATGGCAGCTCTGCGCTGAGAACTTGCCAGTGTGCCAGCTCCCCCAGGAACTCCTTCTTCACACTTAGCTGTTCCCTTCGGAGCTGGACGAACCCAGGCTGACAAGTTACTTTTTACTCAAACTGGGTCCCAGCTTCTTAAATCAGTGGTAGACAACGATACAGTTTTCTTCACAGCAGGCTCTATACTACCCATTCTGGATTGTTTTTGGGGTGGGGGGAGTTTGGAAGTGGTTGTGAGTTCTGTGTCCCTTTCCTATTTAAAAAAAAAAACAAACTTCAGGATTATGGCTAAATTTCTACTTTATCAAACTAGAATTTCTCAGCTGTGTCGTCAAGGCCTAATACCAAGTCTTGAGTCCCTGACTTCATTCTCATGCTGTTCCCAGAGGTTTCACTTGCGTCCAGATTACCTGCCCCGCCAGCCCCTCAGCCTGCTGCTTTCTCAAGAATCTGTCAGCAGCAGCCAAGTGCTGCCCCGGAAGTTAATGCTCCTGCTGCTCCTCCCTCCTCTTAACCTGTGCTCTTCCCCACAACACACCGCGACCGCTGCCTGGGTCCCCTCAGCTCTCTTCTACCATCAGGCTTGATTTATTTATTTATTATTATTATTTTTTAATATTTTTATTTATTCTAGGAGAGAGACAGCGTGAGCAGGGGAGGGTCAGAGAGAGAGGGAGACACAGACTCCGAAATAGGCCCCAGGCTCTGAGCTGGCAGCCAGCACAGAGCCCGACGCGGGGCTCGAGCCCACTAACCGCGAGATCATGACCTAAGCGAAAGTCGGACGCTTAACCGACTAAGCCACCCAGGCGCCCCCATCAGGCTTGATTTATAAAGTGCGCCTCAAATCTTACTTGCTGAAGCCAGTGCTGATCACCCCCCAGCATCTGATCAGACCCTTAAGCCAGCTCTCGTGGCCCGTGTACTTGGCTTCCACTGGAGTGCAGCTGGAGCCAGACCTCCTGGGTTCAAATCCAGTTGCCTGTAGTGACTTCAGGAAATTCACTTTAATCTGCTTCAGCTTGTTTATCTGCAGAACAGAGATAAAAACAGTCCCTGCTCTTGTGCATACTGAAGGCGTTAACAAAGTACATAGAGTGCTATGTGGGGTAGAGGAAGTGCTACTTAAATGGTAACTTTGTTGTCTTTTTACCTGCTGATACAAGTCTCTGTCTGGCTGTGTTTACTTACCTGGGGTACAGCTCCCCTCCTTTGGTTTCCTTGTTTGCTGTTCTTCCTGGAGTCCTGTGTACATGTTAATCTTTCCATTTCTTCCTTACCCTCCGGTTTCCTCCACAGACCTAGGTCCGGAGCCCAGGTCCGGAGGAGTAGGGCGTCTGTCTCCCTCTGGAGCTGGCACCCCACAGCAGCAGCAGAGCCCAGCGCTAGAGTTCTGTGCTGTCCCTGCTTGTCCCCGCACTCCCCGAATCTCCACCCAACCCCCCCCATTCTCCCCGCCCCCGGGATGTGAAGGCCAGGTGTGAACGGCCACTTTGCCTCCTGGTGGCCACGCTCTGGCTTAACGTCATCCCTGGTGTCTGAAGAGAGCCCTCTCTTCTCCATTAGCGCCACCGCACCCTCACCCCACTCTTTCGGCCATTTCCTTTATGGAAATAGCATCTGCTCAATTCCTTTGTATCCTGGTAGTACAGATGCCCCCCCCCATGGTTTTTTTTTTAATGTTTATTTATTTATTTTGAGGGGGGAGTGGGGGGAGGGACCTAGAGGGAGAGAGAGAGAATCCCAAACAGTCTCTGCACTACCAATGCAGAGCCCAACACGTGGCTCGAACTCACAAGCCATGAGATCATGATCTGAGCCGAAACAAAGAGTGGGACGCTTAACCGACTGAGCCAACAGGTGCCCCTGATGGCCCTTTTTTTTTTTTAATGGGCAGAATAAGTGGGAGATGGAAGGAACCCCTACTGGGCCACTGTGGTTTCGTAGAAGAGCTGTAATTGTGGCCCCTCTCTCCTACTGCAAAGCAATCTGGCTTGTGCCATACCCACCACCAGACACTCTGCAAAGGCACAGGGTATTTTTAAAAAAAAAATTTAATGTCTTATTTATTTCTGAGAGAAAGACAGCATGAGCAGGGGAGGGGCAGAGAGAGAGGGAGACACAGAATCTGAAGCAGGCTCCAGGCACTGAGCTGTCAGCACAGAGCCCAACTGAGCCACCCAGGCGCCCCAGACACAGGGCATTTAACAGCTGAACCCCTCTTCCCCTCCCCCTCCTTTTCCGTACATTCTCCGTAGGGGTGTGTGTGTCCTTTAAGGCCCTTCTCTATCAGAAGGTAAACCTCCCTCTCTGGGCAGATGAGACAGGCTACAGGCTATTCTCTTTAGGTACAGGATCGCCTAGTGCTTGGACCTAAGACCACATTTGTTATTTCTCTTTTCAGTCTTCCTCTCCAGGTCCTTACTCTCAGGTTGAGTCACATAAAATTGCTGCTATTTGACCATTGTAAACCCACAAAATGGCAGCTTGGTACAGCCGGGCCTCTCGCGTACTTGCTGGTTGGTTTGGTGCTCCTGCACTCGCCCCCGAGCCCACCAGCTTTGCGGTGGGACCAGATGGGAGCAGTCCGTGGTATGTCTGGCCAGAAGACAAAGCCAGCCGACTCCCCTGGGTTGAGTGTTGTCGCCGTCTCTTAAACATCAAAACCCCGTTTGTTTATTACTATCTAAACTGATTTTGTGGAGCAGATGTGGTGTCCACGAGGAAGCCTGGCAGGAACGATGCTGGAACCACTTAGTCCTTGTAAGGCAAGTTTGTTCTTACTTTCCAGTCTTCACGTATAATGCTGCCAGCAAGGAAACCTGTGAACGCAACCACGGACAGTGCTCCCCGCACGCCTTCTGCACGGACTACGCCACTGGCTTTTGCTGCCACTGCCAGTCCAGGTTTTACGGCAATGGGAAGTACTGTCTGCCAGAAGGTAGGAGATGCTGGCTTGACTGGGCTGGGGGCTGCTCTGTGTATATTTTTGCCGCTTGCCTGTTTCCAGCCGCCGCTGTGACTCTGCTTATGGACCTTGAATCTCCGACCGCCTGAATCAAAGCACTGGCAACGTGCAGGTGCTTGATAAGGAGAAATGAATGCATTTGGGCTGGTTTCCCAATTTGAGGATTAGCCAGAAATCTTTCCTCCTTATTGCTAGCTCATTAGAGTCAGGGTGGATGGGAGAGTGGATGGGAGAAAATAAATTGAAGACAGGTCTGTTTTGTACTCAGATGGATAATTGGTTGGTTAGGGAATCATGAAAATGGATAAAAGACCCGAGTTTCCGGAATTGTGAGTGGAATTATTTTCTGTGTACCCATCCCCAACCTGGACCATGGTCAGAGTTGACCGAATTTGCTGTCTTTTAGGGGTGCCGCATCGAGTCAACGGGAAAGTGAGCGGCCACCTCCACGTGGGCCACACGCCCGTGCACTTCACTGACGTGGACCTGCATGCTTACATTGTGGGCAATGACGGCAGAGCCTATACAGCCATCAGCCACATCCCACAGCCCGCGGCCCAAGCCCTTCTCCCACTCACACCAATCGGAGGCTTATTTGGCTGGCTCTTTGCTTTAGAAAAGCCAGGCTGGGAGAATGGCTTCCGTCTCACAGGTGAGCAGCAGGGGCCTTTAAGGGGGCCGATGGCTACCAGCCATCATGCTTGGGTTTTTATTCCGTAAAAGAGGATCCGTTTGTTCAATATTCTACAGGTGTGTAGCTGGGCCTGGTTTGGTCTCACAGGACTGTTTTCTTCCACATGTTCTCCAAGTTGTCCTGAGAATTGGGATGATTCCATTTGGACCCTTTATGTCCTTTCACCGGAATTGGTTGAAGCTTGTTTGTTAGGTTGTGTTTACGTGAGTTGTGACCCACAGATCTGTCAAATAGAGATACACAAATGGAGATTACAAGGCATCTGGTGAGGAGTTTACTTTGCCAGTAAACTTCCTCCTCTCTCACCCCCACGACTCTGACCTCTAATGGTACAGACCAGGGAATGCCTCCCACACTCTAGCCTGCAGCAGATCACCTGCAGCCCTAGTGAAAAGGCAGATTCTGGCTCTGTGAGCCTGGGCTGGGGTCTGTGATTCTGTTTTCCTAACCGAGCTTCCCAGAGATGCTAACGCTGGTCTAAGAGGATCTTTTTTTGGCTTTTCCTTCCCTACCTGAAGAGGTTGGTTTCCTGCTGGCTTTATCACAGGCAAAGTACTGAGAGAAAAGTTCTTCCCCCACCTCCAGAGCTATTTGTAGGATCTTGTTTTCAATCAAGGTTTGAATAAAACTTTGAGTCACAAGTAGGTGGAGTATACTCCGTCACATTTGAATTTCAGGTAAACAATGAATTATTTGAATAACTTAGTAAAAGTATGCCCCAAATACTGTAGGAGATGTGTTATACTAAAAGTATATTCATGAATTATCTGAAGTTCAAATTTAACTGGGTGTTCTACGTTTTTTTGCTTGTTTGTTTTTCGCTAAGTCCAGCAACCTCAGAAAGAGAAAGGTCAAGATGTAACTAGTAGCTTCTCATGGAAAACAAGCTGTTACAAAGAGAAGCAGTGTGAAATGAGGCAGGATGAAACCACACTGTTTAATAGAAACTTTGGGGAACTGACGAAATCGGCAGCTGATGGTACTTAGTCTTGGATGGCAGATGATCTCCGTATGCACCATCGCCAACAGCAGTAGGAACGAAGAAGCGCACTGCAGTGATTGTCACTGGAAGGTGCAACACCTCCTGTTAGCTTTGTGCTGAAGTCTTTCTTCCTCCCCAGGTGCCACCTTTACCCATGAAATGGAAGTGATTTTCTATCCAGGAGAAGAGAGGGTTCACATCACTCAAACCGCCGAGGGACTTGACCCAGAGAACTATCTGAGCATTAAGACCAACATTCAAGGCCAGGTGCCTTACATCCCAGCAAATTTCACAGCCCACCTAGCTCCCTACAAAGAGCTTTACCACTACTCGGAGTCAGGTATGTGTAACCGTTTTGACATTTGTAAAATGGGCAGAGTGCATATCTTGTAAGATGTGAGGATGACGAGTTATTACATGGAATGTCCTTAGAAAAGTGTGGTACGTAAAATGAGGTCAATATCATTTTATTACTCTTATTAAATATGTAGTATAAGTGAGAGAAGTGTTGGCTCCTACACAAATGAATATCAATATTCCTATCCCAGTACTTTCAAATAATGAATGAATAGCAACTTTGTCCATGGGGGTGGGTAGGGGTTGTATAATTATATACAAATTTTAACTACCTGTGCTGTCTGGGCCATGGAAAAATATTATTGGAATTTATACTTGTCCCATAACATTGTTTCAGCCCGTTTTAAAATGAGATCCTACACTGTGTTGTACAACTAATGCTAGATTTGGAGTCACAAGATAGGAATTCACATCATGGATTTGTAGCTTAAAGTAGACGAGGGCTAAGGTCACTTGCCACCCGAGAGCCTATTTTCTCATCTTGAGAATGAGCAAAAGAACACCTTTTCTCTCTACCTTCCATGGTTGTTATGTGTAAATTGTGCTGAGTTCTAGAAAACTACCTGAATGCAAGATACTGGCGTAATCACATCTGCCGCCCTGCGGCACAGCAGTTTGCTTTGAGCCGTGCCTTTCCTGCTTCTGTGTTGTGAGAGTTGGGATGCTGGACAGAGGGTGGACAGAGGAGATTGGGCAGTGGAAACCCAGTGAGTGCACAGAGCAGCTGATGGCCAGAAGACTGGTCTGGGCTTCCTACTCCACACTCACACTGAAAGAACGTCCCCTTCCTTTGTCCAGAACCCTTCAGACTTAAGTCGCGAGCTGTCCCTCTGTGCAATCTTGAGCAGGAAACCTTGGGGTATAGAGTCGGGCTGCCTTGTGTCCCAGTTCCCACTCTCCCACATGCTGGCCTCGCCACTTAACCTCTTCTTTAGGCCACTTCTTAACTTCTGCAAGGCCCCCTGCGCGCGATCACCGCACCCACCCTGCTGGGGTGAGGCATAAACAAGGCCGTGCTTGGAGAGCACCTGGCGTGGCTGGCACGCGGTGGCAGAATTGATCCTTTGCTAATAATGATGGCAATGATTGTACCTCCTCCTCCTCAGCACTTCGGCTTTGCATCTACTCAGATTCCCGGAATTGCCTAACGGGTTTTCCATATTAACTCAGGAACTTCCCAAGGGAACATGCTCCAGGAATCATATGAAAAACAGAAAAATTGGCCCCACGTGAAAATCTCTAATATTTAAAAAACTTATCAGTTTGGCTGAATGATGTCTGTTGCAGCTGTGACCTCCACAAGTTCCAGAGACTACTCGCTCATCTTCGGTGCCACCAACCAAACACTGTCCTACCGCATCTACCAGAATATCACCTACGAGGCATGCAGGCACGCCCCCAGACACCGGGCCATTCCCACCACCCAGCAGCTGAATGTGGACCGGGTCTTTGCCTTGTACACTGAAGGGGAAGGGGTGCTTAGATTTGCTGTGACCAATCAGATTGGCCCAGTTGAAGGTATGTTTCCTTTTGTTGTTTTGGGCAAAAATTGCATCTAGCGTTTTTATAATTCCTTTTTGAGTAGCCTCAAATTTCTGAGTAGCCTCAGAATGATTCACAGAAGTTACTAAGGGTTACTGAGTACCAGGCTCTGTGTTAGGTGCTGGGTGTAAGGATGAATAAAGCAGGGGCTTGTCTGTGAGGTGGAGAGAGAGGTAGAAATGGAACTTTTAGAACAGTGCTCCTACCACACTAAGGAATAGAGTACAATACACGAGGCTGGTTGGTGGCAGCACACCCTGTTTGTGCCAGTCTCTGTTGTGGATATATCTGTGAACAAGGTGAGGCCAAGTTAGGAGGGAGAATCATGCTGACAGGTATTTGTTACAATACTGATAAGAGCATGATGCTATGAGCCTAGTCTGTAAGTGTAGGGAAGAGGTCTTTGAGAAGGGACCCTTTAGCTAGAACTTAAAGGATAAGAAGGATTTCACCAAATCAAGATAAGACAAAGAGCCAGTGCCTGGAAGAACAAAAGGAACCACATGTGAGAGAAACCCAAGTTAACATTATACTCAGTGAGGAAAGCCTGGATGCTTTCACTCTAAAGATAGCTGTTCCTGCCACTTCTGCTCAGCACTGCATCGGAAGTCTTAGCCAGGGCAATTAGGCAAGAAAATAAAAGGCATGGAGACTGGAAAGGAAGACGTAAAATTATCTCTGTACTCCTATGATGTGATCTTTTATGTAGAAAGTCTAATTCATTAAACTATTAGAACTAATAAGTTCAGCAAAGCCAAAGGATATAATTTTTGTATATCGATCTTACATTTCTGTATAGCAACAATGAGCAAATGGAAAAGGAAACTTTAAAAACAATTCTGTTCCTGAAATATTTAGGAATAACTTTTTAAGTAAAATACATTTATACTGAAACATATTAAAGCATTTTTGAAAAAAAATTAAGACATAAATAAATAGAAAATTAGACCTAATACCATGTTTATGAGTCAGAAGACTGATTATTAGCATAGCAGTGCTTCCTAAATTGTTCTATAGATTCAACTCAATCCTATCGGTTAACCAGTTGGTCTTTCTGCAGAAACAGAACTTGATCCGAAAATTCATGGAAATTTATGGAAACCAGAATAGCCAAAACAAAATTGAAAAAGAGCAGTTGGAGGAATTCCACTTTAATCAAGACCATATAGTCCTGGCAGAGGATGGATATAAAGATCAATGGAATAGAAATGAAAGTCCAGAAATAAACACTCGCAGCTACAGTCCATTGATTTTTGACAAGGTTACCAAAACAATTCAGTTACCAAAACAAAACAAGTGAGGGGAGAGAGTAGTTTTTTTAAACAAATGGTTCTGGGACAGTTGGATAGCTGCATGCTAAAAATGATTATGGACCCCTATCACGCCATATACAAAAATTAACCAAAAATGGGTCAGAGACCTTAATGTCAGTTAGCCATATTTTAGAAAAAAATATAGGGGCAAATTTTTGTGACTTTGAATTTGGCAATAGCTTCTTTTTTTCAATGTTTATTTTTGAGAGCAAGCACGAGGGACAAGGGGGTTGGGGGGAGAGGATCTGAAGCAGGCGCCTCACTGACAGCAGAGCTTGATGTGGGGCTTGAACTCACAAACTATGAGATAATGACCTGAGCTGAAGTTGGACACCCAACCAACAGAGCCACCTAGGCACTCCAGCAATAATTTCTTTATGTATGATACTGAAAGCATAGGCAATAAAGAAAAAATTGGGTGTCATCAAAATTAAAAACTTGTGCTTCAGAGGATAATACCAACAAAGTGAACATACAACCCTCAGAAAGGGATAAAACATTTGAAAATCATGTATTTAATAAGAGACTTGTATCTAGAAAATATGAAGAACTCTTACCATAAAAAGAAATAATATAAAAAATTTGGATAGAACATTTCTCAGAAGATATACAAACTACCCAGCAGGCACATGAAAAGATGCTCACTATCAGTCATCAGGAAAATGCAAACACAATCAAAATCATAATGATACTACTTTACATGCACGTAGATCACTATGTTAAAAATAACAAGTGTTGGTGAAGATGTGGAAAAATTGAAACCCTCATACACTGCTGGTGGGAGTGTAAAAATACCTACTGTGAAAAATAATCCCATAGTTTCTCAAAGTTAAACACAAAGTTACCACTTGAACAATTCTTTTTTTTTAATTTTTTAAATGTTTATTCAGTTTTGAAAGACAGAGACAGAGCACAAGTGGGGGTGGGGCAGAAAGAGGAGACACAAAATCTGAAGCAGGCTCTAGTCTCTGAGCTCTCAGCACAGAGCCCAACGGACCATAGGATTATGACCTGAGCTGAAGTCGGACATCAACTGACTGAGCCACCCAGCCACCCCACCACTTGTGCAATTATATTCATAGCTATATAACCAAGAGAAAAGAAAACTTATGTCCCTATAAAAACTTGTACATGAATATTCATAGCAGCATTATTCAGAATAGGCAAAAGGTAGAAATAACCCAGATGTCCATCAGTTGATGAGTGGATTCTTAAAATGTCCTAATCCATACAATGGAATATGATCAAGATATAAAAAGGAATGAAGTACTGATACATGTTACAATATGAATGAATTTTGAAAACATGCTGAATGAAGGTAACTAGTCACATATTGCTTGATTCTGTTTATGTGAAATCTTTCCCCAAAGAGGCAAATCTGCAAAGAGAGTAGATCAGTGGTTGCCTAGGCCTGGGGCATAAGAGAAAGATATGAAGTCGATGGCCAAGAGTACAAGGTTCTTTTGGGAGTGGGTATTAAAATGTGTTAAACTTGATTGTGGTGATGGTTTTTAGTATATTTACAGTTAAGCAACTATCTAATTGTTCTTTAGATGCGCTCATATATGTTATGTGAGTTATATCTTCACCGGAAAAAAAATTGCTGTGGGGTAAAAAAACAAAAACAAAACTAAAGCAGTATTTCTCAAACTTCAATTAGAATTAATCACACCTGTAAAGCATGGTAAACATTTAGATAAGAATGTTCTAGGCTTGTTAAGGCACTAAAGGGCATGAGGAACCTTAAGTACATATTGCTAAGTGAAAGAAAGCCTGAAAAGGCTACATCTGTGTGATAACTACAGTTGACCCTTGAACAACACAGGTTTGACTCCGCAGGTTTACTTAATGTGTGGCTTTTTTTTTTTATACAGTACTGTAAATGTATTTTCTCTTATGACTTTTTTTTAACTTTTATTTAAATTCTAGTTAGTGTTTTTTGTGCAACATTGGCTTCAGGAGTAGAATTCAGTGATTCATCACTTATATACAACACCCAGTGCTCATCACAGGTGCCCTCCTTAATCTCTGTCATCCCTTTAGCCCGTCTGCGACCCACCTCCCTCCATCAACCCTCAGTTTGTTCTCTATCATTAAGAGTTTCTTATGGTTTGTTTCCCTCTCCTCCCCCCCCCTTCCCATATGTTCCTCTGTTTTATTTGTTAAATTCCACCTATGAGTGAAATCACATGGTATTTGTCTTTTTCTGACTGGCTTATTTCACTTAGCATAATACCTAGCTCCATCCACATTGGGGTGCATGTAGCCCTTCAAATCTGTATTTTTGTATCGACTGGGTAAATGCTTAGTGGTGGAATTGCTGGGTCATAGGGTAGTTCTATTTGCAGCTTTTTGAGGAAGCTCCATACTGTTCTATAGAGTGGCTGCACCAGTTTGCATTCACACCAATAATGCAAGAGGGTTCCCCTTCCTCTGCATCCTTGCCCACACCTGTTGTTTCATGTGTTGTTAATTTTAGCCATTCTGACAGGTGTGAGGTGGTATCTCATTTTTTTGACTATCATTTCCCTGGTGATGAGTGATGTTGAGCATCTTTTCATGTGTCTGTTAGCCCTCTGGATGTCTTCCTTGGAAAAAGTGTCTATTCATGTCTTCCCATTTCTTCACTGGATTATTAGTTTTTTTGGGTGTCGAGTTTGGTAAGTTCTTTTTAGATTGTGGATACTAACCCTTTGTCAGATATGTCATTTGCGAATATTTTCCTCCCATTTTGGTTTTGTTGATCGTCTCCTTCACTGTGAAGAAGCATTTTATCTTGATGAAATTCCATAGTTCATATTTGCTTTTGTTTCCCTTTCCTCTAGGGATGTGTCTTGTAAGAAGTTGCTCCAGCTGAGGTCAAAGTGGTTGCTGGCTATGTTCTCCTCTAGGATTTTGATGGTTTCCTGTCTCACATCTAGGCCTTTCATCCATTTTGAATGTATTTTTGTGTATGCTGAAAGAAAGTGGTCTAATTTCATTCCTCAGCATGTCGCCATCCAGTTTCCCCAACACCATTTGTCGAAGAGACCGTCTTTTTCCATTGGACATGCTTTCCTGCTTTGTTTCCTGATGAGTTGACCATATTGTTCTGGGTCCCTCTCTGGATTTTCTGTTCTATTCCATTGACAGACATATGTGTCTCTTTTTGTGCCAGAATCCTACCACCTTGATGACTACAGCTCTGTAAAATACCTTGAAATCAGGAATTGTGATGCCTCTAGCTTTGCTTTGCTTTTTCAGGACTGCTTTGGCTATCTGGGGTCTTTTGTGATTCCGTGCAAATTTTAGGATTGTTTGTTCTGGCTCTGTGAAAAATGCTGGTGGTATTTTTATAGGGATTGCATTAAATGTGTGGATTGCTTTGGGTAGTATAGACCTTTTAACAATGTTTGTTCTGGCAATCCATGAGTATGAAAAGTTTTTCCATTTCTTTGTGTCCTCTTCACTATCTTTCCTAAGTGTTCTGTAGTTTTCAGAGTATAGATGTTTTACCTCTTTGGTTAGGTTCATTCCTGGGTTTCTTACTGTTTTTGGTGCTCTCTTCTGATTTTCTTAACATTTTCTTTAGCTTACTTTATTGTTAATAATACGTTCCATGATATATAAAGTATGTATCATATTTCCTTGCCTTATTGGTAAGGGTTTTTTGGTTAACAGTAGGCTATTAGCTTTTGGGGAGTCAAAAGTTATACGCAAATTTGCAGCTCTGCAGGGGTCAGCACATTGTTCGAGGGTCAACTGCATGTAACATTCTAGGAAAAGTGAAACTACGGAGAATAAAAAGATCAGTGGTTGCTAGGAGTGCAGGCGGAGGGTTGTGGGGGAGGGGACTAGGGAGAGCACAGGGGTTTTAGGGCAGTGAAACTACTCTGTATGCCTCTATGTTGGTGAATAGATGTCGTTATACATTTGCCCAAACCTATAGAACTGCATAACACAAAGAGTAAGCCCTAATAAACTATAGACTTTAGGTAATAATATCAGTATTGGCTTATCGTTAAAATATATCACAGTAATATAAGAAGTTAATGAACTGCACGTGGGGGGGCTATGGAACCTTTCATTTATGCTCAAGTTTTCTGAAAACCTAAAACTGTTGTTTAAAAAAAAAAAAAAGTCTTGATTAAGAAAAAGTTTTTTAGGTGAGCCAGAGGATGTGCCTGCAAAGTCCAGGAACCCTAACAGATAGGAAATTGTCAGATGAGAGGAAGGTTTAGTTCTGAGAGCCAATAGCTAGTGTTTTCTCCTAGAATGTGAGGCACACCTAAGGAGTAAAGAGAGGGTCTCCCATGTTTGGCTCTGTATTGATGTTGTTGAGGCCAGAGTCACTTCCATAGGTGATTCTGTGCCTCAGCAATGGAAAGGAGGGCTCAGTAAGCCTCCTCAGGCTTGAACCGTGAGCATCACTTCAGCAAGATGATAACAATATTAAGGCAAGAGGGCTGGACTCTTCACAGATTTGGAAGTGACTCAAAATGAGAATCCTGAGTTTGTAGGTGTAGGTGTGTGGGTGGTTTGGTTTTAGGAAACTTGCTTGGGGGTACAGCCATCGGGAACCCAAAGATGATAAGGTATTGAATTAATACAATGGAAATGTCAGTTGATTTTAGAGAAATGTGCATCCCACAGGGGAAAAGGTTATTGCCTATTTCTCAAGAAAAGATTTAAACAAAAACAGCTGAGGACAACATCCTTCAGCACTTTGCTGGGTGAATGTGTCTGATCTGTAAGAACAGTGATTAGTGGAAGAGCCTCCTAGGCCATGGAATCCAGCTCAGATTCTAGAATTCTGTAGTGAAAAGATAAATCTCTGGGTGTATTTTTCCTGGAGACGCACCAGATGAGAGTAACAAAAAGAATGCTGGCAAACTGGCAGGTACCAAGTTGCTAATTTGTCTTTAGAACTTGATGTGATTTTTCCCTTCCATGCAAGTTAAATATAATAGCAAAGGACAGTTTATTTGGTGCTGAGCACTGCTTTAAGTACTTTCATGAATTAACTCAGTCCCATAAAATCCACTGCCCAACAAGGGGTCATCATCCCCCATTTTACAGAGGCTGAGGTATAGACATGAAGTAACTTGCTCAGTCACAACTAAAAAGTGTCCAACTGGGTCCCAATCCCGGGCCCCAGATCTAGAGCCCACCTCCTAACTTGCCCGGCACTGCTTTTCCACATGGACTCCACTGGCCTCAGGACTGCCTCATAATTTGGGCCGAATTTCAAGAGGGAATGTGTTTTAACCCTGTGTGTTTGCACCCCGGTTCATCCACCCTTGTGGAAAACTGCAATACTATTGTTGCTATTCCCTGAATAGGAGAAAAATGGGACTGGGGGGGTGGTGAGGGTGGAGGAGAAAATAACAAATGAACAACTGACAAAATAAAACCTTTTTACCTTTTTCTCCCTCCCCTCCTCCCCCCAGTACCTAGCAGTATCATCTCAAGTGTTGCGTTTCTCCAGAAGGAATGGCGATCTGGTTGGAATGTCTGGGACACGGCACAGCTGCCCCATCAGATGTGGGCGCTTGTGGCTTCCCAGGGCTCTGGAGGCACTGCTGTCCAGTCTTCCCAGTGAGCGGTCAGAGCCTGGGGCTTGGCCCACTCTTTAGCCGCAGCACCCAACACCCCCCCCCAATGTCTGAGCTTCAGGTGTGGGTTGGCTGTCTCCTGTGGGGTCCTCAAACAGGACCCCGTTATGCCTCCTGTCCTTATGCCCACCTCAAGGCTCCTGGCAAGTCGAGGAGACTGGGCAGAGGGCCACGCAGTGAGGCGGAACGGACTGTTCCTTGAAGGAAAACGGCTCTTCTCCTCTTGATTAAATGAGTAAATTAGTTCCAGATCCCCTGTCAGAGAGTCAAGCTGTTTAAGAGGGTGAGGTCGAAATAGAATACGTCGTAAGGAAGATAGTGTTGTTCTTGCTATAATAGGAGAAAGCTAACAAACCATAGAGAGTGAATAGCCAAATGGTTTTAGAAATACATTCTTATAAGCCGTGTTTTGGAAACCAAATTCAGCGAGCAGGGCCCATGCTCAGACAGGCTTGGCTTAATGCTCTGTTGTTGTTCTCTTGAAACTCTTCATTTTTGAACAAGGGGCTCCGTGTTTTCATTTTGCACTGAGCTCTGTGAATTATATAGCCCCTCCTGTCAGTGTAGGATATTTTAAATCAATTTCATGTAATTATGGACATTTTGCCCCCTCAATTTCAGGTAGGCCAGAGTATCCCGTCCAAGTTTGCAAGTCAACTTTTGCACTGCAGGGTTGGTTTTTTTTTCATGCCTAACAGGGTGGTGAGCTCTCGAGGTGTATGCATACTCACTAATCTTTGCTAGAATGTGCCACCATGCAAATTTGATGCTGGAAAGTAATGCACAAGAAGGTTGAGCATTGGTATTTACAAACGAAAACGTTTCAGAGATCACTCCCCCCTTTGGCTGGGTAGGCCAGGCATATTATACAGTATCTTCTCCTAAAATGGAGAAATAAGAAGGAATTATCTTGCTCTCAGCTTTTAGTGAGGACATGACCCTATTCTTAACCATAGCCATGCTGTGGACTGTCTCAGGAACGCGGCCTGTACTACCCTGTAAGCACAGCGTCCTGCTTGGGTCCTGCTTGGAGATCCAGAGGGGAGAACGAGGGATGCTCCAGGGTATCTGCTGGATTTGCAGAGCCAGGCTCACGCTGACATACTTAAGTTCATTGGGGTTTAAAAAGCACTGGAGCCATATGTTGGTCCTTTTTTCTTGGCAAGGTGTCTGTAACATACACCACCCAGCACCACTGAGGCAAACCAAGGATAAGCCCATGGCCCTCCTTTATTTAGCCATAATATGGGAACAAGAATATTGTTCCCATAAAGTGTTTTATAAACACTTATGTGTTTATTATAAAGTGATAGGAGGTATTTACCAGAGAGCAGGGAGTCCTTTCAGAGACTCAGCGAAGGCATCCCAGCTCCTGGCATACTGGCAGAGAAAAACGGAAGAGTCCGCGTGGACAGTGGGCAAGCCCTGGGGCAGTAGCTGGATGTCCTGAAGGACTGCAAGGGAGTCCAGTCTGAGGCAAGTGACAGCCACAAGTGTCACCTTGCATCTAGACTAGGAGTTAACTTTGGGCAAGGCCTAAAGGCCTACCCACCTGAGGTACAGGGGGTGGGGAGATAAGGGTGAGCTAGAGAGAAATAAGAGCAGATCTCGGAGGAGGTGGTGCTAGGAAGTTCAAGTAGGTGGTGTTGCCAACGTGTTTACCGATGCCAAGGTGCTGGTCCCTGGAGCAGTGGTAGCTGTCAAGATCCAGGCAGAACTTGGGGTACACTGAGCTCGCTGTGAAGACAGGGACCGGGCACCAGCAGAAGTCCAAGGCAGAAGCTCCAGTTATGACTTAGATGAAGCTCTAATGGTAGCAGGGATAGCTACCATTAGATAGGGACAGCAGGAGGTTTGGATAAAGCTCTTGAAATCATTTGGATCTAAGATTCAAATCAATTCTAGGGACTGAGACATAGCTGAAAGCAAGTTGAGGATGAACAGTGGCGCCACTGAGGAGGAAAAGAGAACATAGTAAGGACTGGGCGGGCCTGCCTGCTGGGAACGGAATTGCCTTCCACATACATTATGTCGGGTTTTCTTTATTTTCTTCAGTTTTACCAGATCTAAGCGTTGTCCTTATTCCCATTTTACACCTGAAGAATCAGAGGGGTAAAGGGAAGTGCCCAGAGTTAATGGATTCATTGTGTCTGGGGCTCTCTCCAACACCATCTCTGTGTCCTTGGCTTAGATGAGATGACTTTATAAAGTTCCTCCAGTGGTGTCTGTAGCAAAGTGGTAGAAAGCATGGACCACCTGGCTTCTTATCCCCACTCCATGCTCCTTGTGTCTGTGACCTTTGGCACAGTACTTGGCTTTTCCATACTATAGTAAAGATGAAGATATTAACGCTATATGTAAAGGGTTTAGAACAGTGCCTGGCAAATAAGTGCTCACTGAGCATTACTACTGTACTCTGTCTAGAAATAAAACCCTTTAGGAAAGATCTTGGGTGTTAACAGTTATCACTACCCAGTGGATGGATGGATCTCTGGCAAGGTTAATCCTGAAAAGGAAATACTGCAAAAATCGTTCCTCTTTAGTCTTCTAAATCTTATAAAAGCAAGATTCCCCATTAATGAAATTTTGACTTCTAAAATAGTGAATTTTAGTGAGAGATTGCCCACTTTCGGGGCAAAATTTGGGGGTATGAGCTCCTGCTATATCATTTCAATTTTTCCCGTGTCGCTCATGGATCTGCAAGAATAATGGGGATGAGAGCCAACCTCAAAGCTCTCTTGAGAATCACATGAGCTGATAGAGTGAAAGCACTTTAAAAGTATGCCATGTTTTGGATGTTTTTATTCCCTGGGCACAAGTCTAATGTAAGTAAGAAAAGGTTAGGTGTCTGTAGAGTAGGCAAGAGGAAGCCATTCTGGAATTTAAAACTGCAACTTGGACAATCCAGCCCAGCTTTGGGTATTAATAATTTAGTAAGGTTGCCTGGTAGGCTCCCAAACAGATAAGGACGCAGTCTCATGGAGTCTTCCTTTAAATTATTGTCAAGTTAGCTAACATACAGTGTATGCAGTGTAGCCTTGGCTTTGGGAGTAGATTCCCTTGATTCATCACTTGCATACAACACCCAGTGATCATCCCAATAAGTGCCCTTCTTAATGCCCATCACCCATTTTCCCCACATCTCTAACTACCCCCCCCCCCATCAACCCTCAGTTTGTTCTCTGTATTTAAGAGTCTCTTATGGTTTGCCTCCCTTTCTGTTTGTAACGTATTTTTCCATCCCTTTCCCTAAGGTTTTGTGTTAAGTTTCTCAAATTCCACATATGGGTGAAAACATGATATCTCTTTTTCTGACTGATTTATTTCACTTAGCACAATACCCTCCAGTTCCATCCACATTGTTGCAAATGGCAAGATTTCATTCTTTTTCATCTCTGAGTAGTATTCTATTACATATATATACCACATCTACTTTATACATTCATCAGTTGACAGACATTGGGGCTCTTTCCATAATTTGGCTATTGTTGACAGTGCTGCTATAAATATTGGGTACATGTGCTCCTACAAATCAGCACTCCTCTCTCCTTTGGATCAATTCCTAGCAGTGCTATTGCTGGGTCGTAGGATAATTCTATTTTTAATTTTTTGAGGAACCTCCATACTATTTTTCAGAGTAGCTCCACCAGTTTACATTCCCAACAACAGTGAAAGAGGGTTCCCCTTTCTTGACATCCTCACCTACATCCTTGTTTCCTGAGTTGTTAATTTTAGCCACTCTGACTGGCGTGAGTTGGTATTTCAATGTGGTTTTGATTTGTATTTCCCTGACAGTGAACAATATTGAGCCTTTTCATGTGTCTGTTAGCCATCTGGATGTCTTCTTTGGAAAAGTGTCTATTCATGTCTTCTGCCCATTTCTTCACTGGATTATTTGTTTTACAGGTGTTGAGTCTGGTAAGTTCTTTGTAGATTTTTGATACTAACCCTTTATCCAATACGTCATTTGCAAATATTTTCTCACATTCTGTTGGTTGCCTTTTAGTTTTGTTGATTGTTTCCTTTGCTGTGTGTTTTCTTAATCTGGATGAGGTCCCAATAGGTCATTTTTGCTTTTATTTCCCTTGCCTTCAGAGAAAGGTCAAGTAAGAAGTTACTGTGGCCAAGGTCAAAGAGGTTGTTGCCTGTTTTCTCTTCTAGGATTTTGATGGTTTCCTGTCTCACAGCTCACATTTAGGTCTTTAATCGATTTTGAATTTATTTTTGTGTCCCACGGAGTCTTTGATCTCCTTTCTGTGCCATTCTCTTTACAACAACCAGATGGTGCCAATGTGGTTTATTCCCTCTCTGCTCATGCAGGGGACTCAGCCCCCACCCCAGTGAATCCTTGCTATGATGGGAGCCACACGTGTGACACGAAAGCTCGGTGCGATCCAGGGACGGGTGTAGACTACACCTGCAAGTGTCCCTCTGGGTACCAGGGAGATGGACGGAGTTGTGTGGGTAAGTTGTGTGTGCTATGTTCCTTCATGGGGTCCGGTCCGCCAGCTCTGTGTTTATAGAAGACAAGTGTGTCTGCTTTGTCATCTCCACTGATCAACAAGGCAAGTCTAGCAGCTGTTAACCTAAATGCTATTATTTAAAAACTAAAGCATATTCTTGTCAGGTTTGAGCAGATAGGTTTGATGTGGGTGGGTGGGACTGGGAAAAGAAGACATCTATTGTAATTCCTACATATTTTGAATTCTTAAGTCTTGTCATTTTAATCCTGTATTACATATTTTCTTACATTTACTAAAACGTGTTTTCAGGTTGTCTTCAGGTTTCAGACATTGTGTTTCTTTCCCCTGTTACATCCCCACAAGCCACAGAAATTTCTTTACATTTCTAAAAGAAAAATCATTAGTGTGTTTTTCTTTTAAATGTTGAGGGGTTTGTTCTAAATGCTTAAAGAATTCTTGGAATATTCAAATATTTCTCCCTGTGACTTATACTTGCTGGAGATAAATATTATAAACTGCAACATGCATTCACATCGATGCTTAGAAGTCTTACCTTTGCTCTTCTGTTTAGTCCACCACCCATTTGTCCTGTGGAAGCTTCATAGTAGTGAGAAAACATCGTGTTTTCAGACCTTCTACCTGTAGAACCCTTGACTCAAGCAGCGCCTTTCTATCCTTATTTCTTCTTAGATATAAATGAATGTGTAGCTGGCTTCCATCACTGTGGCCCCAACTCTGTGTGCACCAACCTGCCGGGCAGCTATAGTTGTGACTGTCGGAGTGGTTATGAGTTTGCAGATGACCGGCACACGTGCATCTGTGAGTGTTAAGCCATTTCTCTTTTTGGCCAAAATGATGCTGAACTTTGCTTTGTGATTCACTAATGTTTCCACTCTGATGTACAGAAGCTCTGCTGTATGGTTTCCAAAAACCATTTGAAATAACCCTATGGCTCAGTTCAACCCTTTATTTGGATATTGCTTTCCTCCAAGTATATACGTTTGGTATTGAGTTATTGGAGGGTGTTCACCCAGTTGGGATTCCTGTTTGTCTTGGTATTTGGCCCAATCATGTAACAAGAGGATGAACCTCTAGTACTACCACTTCTAGACAAAAGTAAAATATTGCTCAAATTTAAATGAAATGGATTTATAATTCAAAGATGCTCACCCCACTGGACAGGTTATACAACTCTATCTGTAATAAATGTACTCTTTCAAGAGTTAAAAAAAAAAAAAAAAGAAAAAGAAACCTTTGGACCTAAAAGTGAATCCAAAAGAACTAGGATTCCAAATTCATCCCGTTGGTAGAGCCAGATGATGATAGAGAAAATGCACTTTTTTTTTTTTTTGAGAAAATACACTTTTTAACCCAATGGGATGAAAAAGTAGCAGTGATCATAGAAACTGTGTGTGTGTGTGTGTGTGTGTGTGTGTGTACACATGTACGCACAGTTCTTCTGGTGAGTTATAAACTTTATCAAGGAGTATTTTAATGACTGATCTTTATGTCTAGAGTTTTCACCACAAACTCAGGCCAGCACTTCTTAAACTTTAATATGCATACAAGCCATCGAGGAATCTTGTTAAAAGTCAGATTCTGGCTTACTGGCTCTGGGATAGAGCCTGAGAACCTATATGCCGTCTCAGCCCCTAGATGTCCTGATGCTATTGGTGTGTGGCTCACACTGCGAGGAGCAATCTTAGCCACTCGCAGTCCTGAACTCTTGGACATCCTTGCCTCCTTCTCTTCTCAGTGATCGCCCCCCCTTCCAACCCCTGTGAGGATGGCAGTCATTCCTGTGCTCCTGCTCACCAGGCCCGGTGCATTTACCACGGAGGCGACACGTTCAGCTGCACCTGCCTGCCTGGTTACACTGGCAACGGGCACCAGTGTACTGGTGAGTACCTGCGGTCGTCAGCCTCCGTGACTCTGGAAAGTTGCCTTGTATGCAGCATCCCCACATACCCAGAACCTTTCTCAAAAGGACTTCTCCCTTCCTTGACTCACACAGCCTTGGAATTGTCCAAAGAGCAAGAGAAAAGCTGTCCTTTGAGTCAAAAAGCAGAGCCAAGGGTATTTTCCCTTGGACTAGATTGTCGAGCATATGGTGAGGAGGTTTCTGGAGCACTAGGAAGCCGCTGCCTGCTTGTAGCCAACCTTCTGTTCCCTAGAGCTGGCACAGGCTGGAGGAACTTCGGGAAAGCCTATTCACCTGTTGGGAAGTCTCCATCCTTCCATGTCTGGTTAACGGCTTAGTCTAGCACTTCCCAGTTGTACCTGACTTTGAGTTGCTATTCCACTGGTTAAAGTGGTATTTTAAGTAATCTCTAAACATACATGCAATTCTTTCTCGTTTTTTCCCTCTGTCCTCTCTCTGGAGAGACGGAGAGGGGGAGGGGGGAGAGAGAAAAAGAACTCTACTATTATAAGAGGATAGTAATGCAGATCTAAGTACCCAAAACTTTTCTCCCAGAAATCTAACCACGTCTAAGGTGGTTAAGACTTGGTATGGTATTCTATAAAATCACTAAACTGGAATGCAGGACTAACTGTGAAAATTTAACTTGGTTAAATAATAATAATGTTTGAGGTTGTTACGGAACTGAAAATTTAACTTGGTTAAATAATAATAATGTTTGAGGTTGTTACGGAACAAGGCATAATTCTCTGGGTATAAATGTTCATGAAACTGGGATTAGTAGTACTTTAATATAGAGATTATTTAACAAATCTACATAATCCGCAAAAGGTTTTCAAAATATATCCAGTGACATGATGGAATTGAAACTCCATTTCATGCCATCTGTCAGTAATGCACACAGAGTTATAGTAAAATGAGACACTGGGAATGAGAGAATGGTGGGAAAAGGGTCTGTTTGGGAATTGTAAACCCAGAACACAGGCTTTCCCCTTCTCTTCAGATTGCTGCTTGCATTGGCTGGGCCACTGTTGATTTGCTAGAACAGCCGTGTAACTCCTGGAAGCTTCACAGCAGATTAAAGAGCATGCCGCCCCCCACCCCCACTCCTTATCAGATGTTTGCTTCTCATCTTACTCCCGATTCCTCTTCCCTTCCCTCTCGGCGGAGAGGCGACTGGACGAGCACACTGATGCCCTATGTTCTAGACAGAACACAAGCGTCAGGGCAGTGCAGTCATCTCCTTCCTCTCCTTCCTCGCTGTGCTGGGCCATTTGGTGGTATTGTCTGAACTGGCTCTTTAATGTTCCCACTTGTGTTGTACAGAAGTTCTGCTGTATGCTTTTCATAAAAACACAGTTTATACTGAAATGGCCAAATCTGTGGCTCAGTCCAGCCCTGTTTTGTTTTGTTTTGTTTTGTTTTTTCCAACTAAAAATACCCCCAGCTTTAGACAGAGCTCAACTCTTTCCCAGTTAGAATGAGGTAGATTGGGAATCCACAGCTGCTTCTCCCACTTGGCCATCCCACGAGCACCATCTGTAATAGATACACTCTTGACACACAGAGGGTAGCCTCCGCAGGAATGGGGGTCAGGATGTGAGGTGCACCAACTCCTCATGGTTCCGTTCTTTGTGCGGGAATAGTGATTTTCCCACCTTTGTGGAACCTTACCAATCAGTCCTATTTACCACATTTAAGAGCTGAGACTGCCTAGAGAAGCAAAATCTTGTCAGTAGAATTTCATATTCAAACATCAGGCTGCTCAGGTCAGCAGAGATTGTGCCTTTAAAGTATTTAACTTCTTAGGTCCTTGGGTTAAAGCTAACAAGTTGAAATTAATTGCAGCCTAGGTTTGATGAGTGTTAATCAGAATGTTAATTAAGTTAGATACTTCTTGCCCTTTTCCCTTCTAGAATCATTCTCTCTTCCTTCTTTTAACTTGTATTTGTCCTGTAAGACTTTGATTATCTTTGGGATCATATTAGGATTGGTTACTTTTCCATGTTGGGAACTTGCGAGTAATGCCATTCATTGTTATTACTGCCCTCTTGCTGATTTCTGCCATTTTAAATGGCCCCTATACAATCTCTGCTTCTCTACACTTGGGATTTTCTTTGGAACCCACAAATTTAAGACCCATCAGTTGCTTCCTGAGTGTACTAGTTCCCTATTGCTGCATAACAAATTACCCCAAGATATAGCAGCTTAAAGCAATATAAATTTATTATATATAGGTCAAGGGCCTGGGTATGGCTTAGCTTGGTCCTCTGCTTTAAAAGATTCTCACAAGGCTCCAAGAAGGGGTCTGGTAGACTTGAGGTCTCTTCTAAAGGCCTAACTGGAGAAACATCCTCACATGGTTATTGGTGAGATTCAATTCCTTGAGGACTGAGAGACTCAGGTCCCTGTTAGCTAGCTGTTGGCTGAAGAACCAAGGACCTTCAGCTTCTTGATGTGTAGACCTCCAAGGTAGCTTACTTCACCAAAGCCAGTGGCAGAAAGTCTTTAAGCAAATTGGAAGTTATAATCACAAAAATGACATCACCTCAGTATTGCTTTAGTGTATTGATTAGATGCAAGTTACTCAAGGGAAGGGAATTATACAAGATTGTGAATGCTAGGAGGTAGGGATCTTTGGGGCTTCTTAGAGGCTATCTCCCAGAATCCATTACCATGTGGTTGCCTTCCAAACTTTTCAGACTATGGAGTAGATGAGAATGAATAGTCCTATTCCTAAAGACCTATGCCATGCCAAAAACAGGCTGGGCTAGTCATGAAGGTGATTTGCAGGATAAGTACATATGTGTGTGTGTGTACACATGCATGCACATATTTAAAGACATGCTACAATGTGCATGTGTCCCCATGGCCATAGAGAAAAATAGAGATAGAGGCGCTATTTTGTGGACAGTGTGCATTCTTGAAGCATACATGGTATTCTTTACTCCGTTAAGCAATAAAAGGGTGTGTGGGTTTTTCTCTAGCCACTTTGTTAAAAACCAAGTACCCTGGGGAGGCTGGGCTTGGCTTTGGGTTCTCAGTCTAGTCCGAGTCACTAGCAGTAATTACTTTTATCCAAGTGGAGTTCAGTCTTTTCCAGCTTCCCTCAATCAACCCCTATTTCAATGGTTTCAGGGTTGAGTTCCACCTTGTGTTGTTGGGAGCCGGTATTTCTCAGGCATGTTTGTCCTCGTAGATCTTGGTGACTTTGACAGGCGCAGAAGCAGAGTATCTTGAGTTGGGACCTTTCCAGGGCGGAGCAATTGAGTTGAATGGGTGGGACATCGCTCAGAGCCATCACTGCTCAGCAGGGACATGAGGAGAGGCATGTAGGTTATTCTCTCCCTGGTTTTCTGTTCCAAGAACAGAGATGTTGGGTAAAGTATTGTAAAGTTGGTGCAGGCACAGGAGAATAAAACAAGGCTTGCAAGGAGGGAGTTTAGTACGCTCATGGTTCCCAGAGAGAGCATCACCACGTAACACACAGAGACCCAACCAGCAAGGTACTAGACCAAATAGGTGAGGAGCTAGAACTTGTTGGCTGAAGCCTTTATTGGGGTCCAGAAATTTCACTGGATGGCTCGAAAGCAAAGGGAGTGGGGTGGAATCAGTTAAGGGGAGCTAGAATCTGGTAATCCAGTGGTTGGGTTTGTTTTGAAGGGATCTCGCGTGGTTTGGGTATGGGCTTAGAATCAGGGCAGCGAGAGCACTGAAACACCAAAGCATGAATTCAAAATGGAGGATTTAAATGAATGTTCCATATGGGTTTTGTACCAGCTTAACAGAATAGAATGGAGGGTTGTGCTGAGATTGAGCCATGTTTCATTTTCTGAATAGCAAAGGAGTTCTGCTGTGCCTCGAACATTGTTGCCTTGACCTCAGTGTTCTGATAGCCCCTAAAGGACCCTGACAGGGATTGTTAGGCATAAATGGCAGCCTCCAGGCTGAGTGTAGCAATAGGGAGTTTCTCCCTTGCCTAGGGGCTGAAAGTGTTCCAGGCTTTCTGTCCTGACACTTGACATCCTGTCATATAGGGGCGAGCTCCCCTTCTTTAGACAGAATCCCCCAGTCCCCTCCACACCCCTCAGAGTTTGCACTCCTGAGGAGGAGCCATAGCCCGCTCTGAGCCCAGGCCCTGGAGCGGCCGACTAGACTCCTTTTCTGTCCTGGTGTGAGGCCTTCCAAGGAGGCATCAGGGAGCTTTACCTCCTCCAGCTTCTAGGGGACAGAGGTTCCTCACTTGTGGTGCTTTCCATCCCTTTAAGGGCTTTCTCCCTGCCGGTCATTTATAACCATTATTGTCCCTCCCCATGACTCTACTAACTGTGGGAAGACAACTGCTCTTTCACTCTGATCACAGTTCCTAGGCCATGGGCTTTAAGAACATAAGGAACTTGGTGGTTCTGGGGAGTCCCCTCTCTCTTAGTTCAAAAATAATCTCAAGAAACTGATCCATGGGTTCTAGAAATAGGCCCTGTGTCTCAGGAATTCCTGCTTCCTGTCATTGCCTGGGGTTCCTGTTAGCATGAGAAGTCCTTTTAGCATATGTATTATGAATAGCTTTAATTTCCTGCATTTAATTTCCTGCTGGATGTTCAGTTTTACAACTTTGCTTTTATAGCCACTTTTATAGTCTCTCGCAGGCCCAAAGAACTGGATAGTCACTGGCTTCGCCCAGCTAGGTATTGGAGTTGTCCCTTTGAAGAAACTGAGGGCCAAACTCAAGGATAATTAAGTATGACAACATAGAAGTGTCTTGATCAGATTGGAGATAGAGTTTTTGTTGTGATTGGTTTTGTTTGGTTTCTTTCTGGTTGACTGAGGACCTCACCAGAAAACCTTGTTTGTTTCTAACCTTGCAGATGAATTTGTAAGTCCCCTCCTGCCTTGGTAGGTGGAAAGAAGGTAACCAGGGAGGCCAGTTGCTTATCTGGGCAGAGCCCCTCTGGGTGGCATTAAACTTGGCTCTGTCAAGCATTCAGGGTTCTTTTGGATTTAAGGGAGCTAATGTATGTTGACTAAACTTCCCTAAGACTGAGGATAAGCAGAATGTGACTGTGCTAATTACGATGTAAGAGATTCTTCTCCCATGAACAGAACATCTGGCATGTGCGCTCATGGCTCAGTGAGAGCGTGGTCGTAGCAAGGCTGGTAGTGATACTTCTAGAAGAGATTTCATCCTGGGAATGGGAGGCCAGCACGAAGTTCTAGAATGTTGTAAGTTAAAAAAAAATTTTTTTTAAGTTTATTTATTTTGAGAGAGAGAGCAGGGGAGAAGAGAGACAGAGAGAGAGAGAATCCCAAGCAAGCTCTGCACCAACAGCACAGAGCCCGATGTGGGGCTCGATATCATGAACCACAAGATCATGACCTGAGCTGAAGTCCAGAGTTGGACGCTTCACCGACGGAGCCACCCAGGTGCCCCACCCTCCCTAGGATGTTGCAGTTTTGAGAAAGAGGAAAATCAATCCTTAGGGTACCATGTGGAGAGTGGGAGGGCCTGAATTGTGTGTACTGATGAACCTGACAAATTTAGATGTTGTTTTTAATGTGTTGTTTCAAAACCTCTGATAATATTTTTCTGACACTTTTCTAAAGGTAGAAAGTAGAGAAAATTTCTGATTCCTTGGGCATTCTATAGATAGTAGGACTCTGATTCCAGGAGACTGAATGTGCTTAATTGAAAAAGCATCTGGAGCCTCACAGGGCTTCTCCGCATCTGTATATTGGTGTTACAGGGACATAGTGCCAGCAGGGCAAGAACGAAACCATTGTTACACGTATTTACTGCTGTGGTACTGAAGGAAGTGAGTGATTTACAGCCCAAAGGCTAGTTCAAAGGTAATAACTTCCTGGAATTCACTGTGGATGAAAGATACTCTAGAAATATACTGCAGGATATTTTTTTTTTTCTGGAAGTGACCACACATTTGATTTCTACTCTGCACATTTTTAGTCTAATGGGTTAGCTCACGTGTCCCTCGACTTTGTACGTTTAGCCTGCCTTTCACTGTCAGCAGATTGCTGTTCATGCCCAGAGGTCTTCTAAGGTTGACTCTTTGACATGGACTCATGGGCACTGGGGCCATTTAGTAGCCCCAGTTGTGCGCAGTGAAGTCATGCTGTCCTTCCTCTGCAGATGTTGATGAATGCTCGGAAAACAGATGTCATCCCTCGGCTACCTGCTACAATATCCCTGGCTCCTTCTCCTGCCGATGCCTCCCTGGATATCATGGGGATGGATTTCAGTGCACACCTGGTAAGATCTGGAGGGCCGGCTGAGACACTGAAAACTCCTGGGTCCTTCAGTGCTATTTTCCTACAGCCTCAGCCTACTCTTATTGGGGACCAAGGCTTTTTTCTAGGCTCTGGATTTTTTCCTGTTCCCTCCAGCTACCTAGTTTACTTAGAAGCCACTGATAATTAGTATTCTGGGAGGCCAGGAGTGTGACCCCACCCATTGTCCTACCTAGTGGCAGCTGTGTTCAACTCCCTTCATGGTCTGCTTTGCCTTGATAAGTGTCATTTAGATGAAGTACTGAGATAAAGCCTACTAAATAGGAGCCATATGCACTAGTGAGCTGGTAGTAAGCCCCATGGTGACTCTTCTAGGAGGTCTTGGCCAGTACTGTGCGACCTAGTGATTGCCATTGACCTGGAGCATCTCAGACTTAGACTCTGGACTTCAGAGGATGAACAGAGTTTTATTTGTTTTTTCCCAAGTCTCTTGGGATGTTTGGATAGAAGCCATTTTATCCTGAGGGCTAAGGGAGGGGTGATTTTACAGTATAGTCAGCTCAGGACTTAATAGGGTGAACTGTGAGAATTAGGGAGAAATGAGGTATATAGTGGCAGAACTAAAATATGAATCCAGTTCAGAATCTCAGTGCCTGGCTCTTTTCCCCATGTTATGCTGTCTTCCAAGTACAAGGAGGGGGAAAGAAACAATACCTCAGATGAGAGACTTTGAAGTTAGCGGGTGAAAGTAGATGGTTGCAATGTCTTTTATTCCTTCTTTGTACGTCTCCTCCACCCTAGTCCCAGAAGACCCCGCATCAGGACTGAAACCCTGTGAACGCCAGCAGCGCAGTGCCCATGCTCAGCATGCCTATCCTGGCTCCCAGCTGCACATCCCCCAGTGCGATGAGCAGGGCCACTTCCTGCCACTGCAGTGTCACGGGAGCACTGGCTTCTGCTGGTGCGTGGACCCTGATGGTCTTGAAGTCCCCGGCACCCGGACTCCCCCCGGCTCCATGCCGCCTCACTGCGGACCAGCAGGTGAGCCGGTCGGGAAAGCTTCTACCGGTGTAGGTGCGGGACTTCAGAAGCTGAATGGTGCAGATTGTGGGGTGTGTGGGGCAGACTGTGCAGACTCGGGGCCGACTTCGTCCTTTTATAGCCTCCTTCCTCCTAGGACCACTCGAATGATCTGTGTGCAGCTGTGCACACGTTCGTGTGACCGGGACATACAGACTGGCGTACGTCACTGTTACACAATGGACTCCAGCCTTAGGCTTGCCCAGTACAGGACGGGAAGCTGAGATGAATGGTGTAGGTCAGGCTGAGGCCCTAGACCTGTTAGAGCAGCTTAGAGAGATCTTGGAGCTAGAGGTCTTGCCAGACCAGCCTTCTGTCCAAAGAAGACTGCCTGCGCATATTCCTTTATATCACTTCACTGTGCCTTCTGAATTGCAGGAAGCTGTATGAAGGCCATTTTAGTATTAACAGGAAAAATAAGCAGACACCTATGGGTGGAGCCAGCTAATTTGCTCTAAGCAGTGACCCCAGTCTCCAGGCAGGCCCAGCCTGTCAGCAGGGAGGCCCCCTTGCCCCAGCCACCGTCAGAAGAGATGCAGGGATCTGTTGTGTTAGCCTGTGCGGTCTGAGCCGCTGATGGTGAGTGTGTCTGTTAGCATCTGAGCGCTCTCCGTGCTCCCCAGGATGTCGGGCCTGGCAATCAAGTGCTCATGTGTCCTGCCCACTGTGGGTTGCCAAGGCAGATTGTATTCCTTGTGGAATTAAGAGTGGGAAGCAATTTTTTAAAAACACAGAAAAACTACATTATGAAGAATGTAGGATTGATTGGATAGCATTTTAGCCAAAAATTAATTCCTATAGCCACGAGCCTGCTATTTGAGCTGGAGAATTACCACTAGTTTTGATCCTTTCAAAACTGTTATGGCCAGGGCATTAGTAGTTCTTAGATTCGTACAGGTAAAAATTGGTAATGCTTGATCTAGATGCATACCTTTGTTTCCACAATGACATTTCTAGTTCCTCCCGTCCCTATTTTTAGGAAAAGATTTTACAGGTTTGGGGGGGCGGGGGGGAGAAAAGAAAAATCCTGTTTCACTCCTTTAAAATCTTTAAAGTCTTGGTTCTAACTCCATCTGGGATTTAAAGAAATCAGATGGTTGGGACATGCCTTAGGGAATGGTTCAGAGTTCTATTTACTAAGACAAGCATGTGGTAAGGACCATGATTCAGAAGGGAGCCAAGAGAATGAGAAGTTTAATGACTAAAGGGAGAGACACATTGTCTTGTGCAGACTCTTTCCCCATGGCCCAGGCTTCTCTCTTGGCACTGGTTTGGCCTTGGCTGCCATTTCTGACTAGTCTCATCTGCATAATGGGGCTGGCTTGAAGGGAGAGAAAATACTCTGTGTCCAAGATTTCAAACTATTTAAAACCCTGCCAACCAAAAAAAAAAAAAATCAATCTGTGGTTGGATTAAGGAGTAGCTTCAAATAGTAAGGTAGTAAGGAATGAGAGGGATGCACACATTATCAGTGATGTGAGGTGCCCATTTCCCAGAAGCTGAGCGTGCTGTGTGTCTGCATTCCAAATAGCCATGCCTCATTGGGTAGTCCCCTGAACCAAGAAAGTCCCCCCTGAGTTTGCAGTGTGGATCCGGAGCTATGTTGGGAATTTCTCCAGGGAATCCCCCCTTAAGGTGAATTGGTAGTGTTTGAAGAAGTGACATTTCCCTATCCAGGTTCTTTGAGACCTTCCTGGGTGAGGAAGTCTCCTTCTCCATCGGGTCTTAAAAAGAACTTTGCTTCCCAAGGGCCATAAGCTATCATGGCCACCTGAAGGGCATCCATTTCCCCCAAACCTGGTGAGTCTTATAGTTGAGCTAGTTGGGTTTGCGTTTGGAGGATTTTATTAACCATCCTACCTCTTTTCTAGAGGAACTGTAGGTACTAGAACCAAATTGTAATGTTTCTAACTTTGTTCAAGGCCAGTAGAAGTTTTGACCAAAGGAGTGACATGAAATGACTGTGTTTTAAGTATTTTTTATTTTTTTTAAATGTTTATTATTGGGAGAGAGGGAGAAAGAAGAGAGAAACACGAGTGAGGGAGGGGCAGAGAGAGAGACACAGAATCTGAAGCAGGCTCCAGGCTCTGAGCTGTCTGCACAGAGCCCAATGCAAGGCTCGAGCTCACAAGCCGCGAGGTCATGACCTGAGCTGAAGTCAGACGCGCAACCGACTGAGCCATCCCGGTGCCCCAGAAATGACTGTTTTAAAGGGACTCTTCCTGGCTGCTGGTTGTTTATACTGAGGGGCAGGAAAGAGGGTGGAAGCCAGGGAACAAGTAAGAAAGTTTTTGTAATTTCCTAGCGGGAGACCATGGGGCTCAGACCAGGGTGATAGGGGTGGATGTAGTGAGAAGTGAGGATTTTCTGAATGTATTTTGAAGGTACCACTGACATTTTCTGACCTACCAGATGTGGAGTGCAAGAGACAGAAAGGAGTCAAGGATGACTGGGCCTCCACAATGGAAAATGGAGGTGCTAGTTACTGATATGAAAAAGTCTAGGGCAGAGCGGCTTTGATGGTGGAAACAGGGGACCCCTTTTTGTTCTGAGATTAATGGTGGTGGTATCAAGTAGGTACTTGGCTGTATGATCCACAGGCTTTGAGTTCTAGGAAATAAAAAAGCAGCTTCTGAGTCCCTTCAGAAGCTCCTATGATAGATGGGTGTACAAGTTTTTTCAAAAGCCTGCAGCAGACTCCCTGCAGACAGAGAACTGCCANGCGCAACCGACTGAGCCATCCCGGCGCCCCAGAAATGACTGTTTTAAAGGGACTCTTCCTGGCTGCTGGTTGTTTATACTGAGGGGCAGGAAAGAGGGTGGAAGCCAGGGAACAAGTAAGAAAGTTTTTGTAATTTCCTAGCGGGAGACCATGGGGCTCAGACCAGGGTGATAGGGGTGGATGTAGTGAGAAGTGAGGATTTTCTGAATGTATTTTGAAGGTACCACTGACATTTTCTGACCTACCAGATGTGGAGTGCAAGAGACAGAAAGGAGTCAAGGATGACTGGGCCTCCACAATGGAAAATGGAGGTGCTAGTTACTGATATGAAAAAGTCTAGGGCAGAGCGGCTTTGATGGTGGAAACAGGGGACCCCTTTTTGTTCTGAGATTAATGGTGGTGGTATCAAGTAGGTACTTGGCTGTATGATCCACAGGCTTTGAGTTCTAGGAAATAAAAAAGCAGCTTCTGAGTCCCTTCAGAAGCTCCTATGATAGATGGGTGTACAAGTTTTTTCAAAAGCCTGCAGCAGACTCCCTGCAGACAGAGAACTGCCATGTTTGGGACAGAGTGACAGCCCAGTGGAAGGAAGCTGGGAGAAAACTGCAGCGAGAGAAACTACTCTGCAAGAGCTCCCCGGAGCCCAGGCCCGGTGGTGAGCCGGGAGGGCGAGCAGAGAGGGGAGGGTGCTGGAGAAGGGAGGCGCAGAGCTATGGGCAGGAAGCTGGAGCCTAGGAGAAAGCTTCAGCTTTGAGCCAAAGGGCTTCCAGAAACTGAAGCGTCTCACGGTCAGTATGGAGTTGTTGGCCACCACATCCGCTTTGCTCACACATACTCATTACAGTGAGTCTTACTCCATAGTTTTCCAATGAGCAGACGCTGAGGGCCACGTAAGTAGGGCACTCGGGAATAGTGTCTAAGACACATGGCCAGTCTCAAGATTGCCCTCTGAGGTGCAGGCCTGGCACTTGAACCAAGTGGGAAAGAATAAATATTGCCTCTAAGTATCATACAGGACACTGAGTCCCCGAGGAGGGTCCCCACCAAGTGCTCTGTTAGCAGAGGCCCTGGGCCCCGGCGGAAGTGTCCCCATGGGCCTGGCCGGAGTGTGCCCTGCACCCCTCATCTTACCTCCTCTTGCTCTCTGCTGACATGGCTGGCCTTGACAAATCCTCCTGGCCCAGATTTTCTCCTTTTTCCGGATGCCTGTGGAGAGCTGCTTAGAGCACTTTATTGGTCCAGTGTCGGGAGGCTTGGCTGAGGCCTTGTTAGCAGACACTAGGAGGGGGGAGGCCAGGTGTGGGGAGCTTCAGCTACATGCTGCATTCTGTCCTTGGCTCACCATCAAAGGCTTTTTGTCCCCATCTGCTCAGAGCCCACCCGGAGGCCCCCGACTGTCTGTGAGCGCTGGAGGGAAAACCTGCTGGAGCACTACGGTGGCACGCCCCGGGACGACCAGTATGTGCCTCAGTGCGATGACTTGGGCCACTTCAACCCCCTGCAGTGCCACGGGAAGAGTGACTTCTGCTGGTGCGTGGACAAAGATGGCAGAGAAGTGCAGGGCACCCGCTCCCAGCCCGGCATCACCCCTGCATGTAAGCACCTGGGGTCAGCCCTCATCCCGCTCATCTGCTGAGGGCTTTCCATACAGAAACTGTAGGTGAAGCTGGGGAAAGGGAGGGGGGTCCACAGGTCCAGTGAAGTCGTTAAGATGCTGTGTTGATTTATAATCTGGTCTCTAATCCAAGATCCCAATTTGGATTTAATGTTTGGTTTTGTCATTAGCAGTTTCTGTAATAAGAACATCTGGAACTTAGTTCAACAAGCAGTTCCTCCTCCCCAGTCCAGGGTGAGAGGGGACACATGTCACCCTGGGGGCCCAAAGAAAAGCGGACACAATACTGGCTGTTTTTTCCCCCTTAAAAAGAAAAAAAAAGTTTTTTGCTTTGTTCTGAGGGAAATGTTTTGTTGTCTTCCTCCCTAATAATTGGCAGTGTTTTACATAATCCTTGGGGGGGGAACCCTAGAAGTTAGAATTTCTTTTAAGGAACATCTGGAACACATCTGTCTAGGCTAAAAACCTTCTGATGTCTTCGGAGGTTCTGGTATGTGCAAAGGACCTTCTTGCCTTCTCCCCACCCACCTTTTGTTTCCTTTCCTCTCCGTTCGTTCTTCATACCCTCCCACTGCTTCCCATGGCAGGTCTGCCCACGGTTGCACCACCCACGGTCCAGCCCCTGCCCCGGCCTGATGTGACCCCTCCGCCTGTGGGCACCTTCCTGCTCTACGCCCAGGGCCAGCAGATCGGTCACTTGCCCCTCAATGGTACCAGGCTCCAGAAGGACATGGCCAAGACCCTGCTGTCACTGCATGTACGTGGATTTCTCCTGTGGGGATGGGACTGTACAGGGCTTTCAGATCTGGACCAGGGCCTCCGGTAGAGGGAGGTCGTGGAGGGCTTCTGGGCTGCAGTCCCACTCCTTGAGTCTGACACTGCTGTCCAAAAAGTGGGGCACTGTTTGCCAGGAGTCCCCTCTGACTGACCAAGGCTTTCTCCAGTGGTTCATGGGGTTTCAGATGGGTGGACAGGGAAGTTCAGCGTTGTCAAGATATCAAGGCGGTATGGTGAACCAAGGGGAAACGGACAGAACCTTAACCCAAGTCCCCAGGGTTCTCTCCATGCCAGACATCTCCACAGAGGGTCCAGGAGGACTGGCTAAAGGGTGTGGTTTCTCTAGTCAGTTGAGGATCCCAGGCAGAAAGAAGTTAAGGACCGCCTCATTGCTGCAGCCCCCTCTCCTCCCGTTTTGGTTCTCTTGACCAGTCTCCTATCTTCTCTAACGCCTTCAGAGATGAAGATCTGGGTGGAGTGGGACGCTGGGAAAGGAGTGGACAAGCTTTCCACAGGAGATGCTTGTTACTTCCCGAGCCAGGAGGCTCCCTCCATTTTGGAGGACAGATTACTTCTCTAAAATGGAGAAAAGAGAAGGGAGTTCACCAGAAAGGCACTGATGGTTATTAAGGAAAGCCATCCGATTCCATTTCTAAACTTCATGCAGCAGGTACTTGCTCATCTAGTAAAACAGTATAACGTCCGTGTTTCCCTTTACTTCTGTTATCAAACTAACTCCTTATTGGATTCCGAAAAAATTTAGAAGCAGCTAATATTCTGAGCAAGATGTTTGTTTTTTTAAGATTTAGGTTTTGGAGTTTTGTGTGTGTGTTGGCAAACACTAGCATGTAAACGCTGATGGCTTTACTGCATTTCTGAGCTTGCCTCTCAGATGGGCAAGGTGGTGGTGGTGGTGGCAGAACTGAGAGAGAATGGAACATGGTTGATAAGCACATCTTGGGGAAATTTAAACTGAGACTCATTCTTCCAAGAAACCCTAAGGTCAATACATGGGTTAATGGATCCCAGGAGTCCCGAGGTGAGTGGAAGCACATGGATGTCACTCCTCCCTGAGACAGATGACTCACTTTTCAAGTAAAACTCTATTTGACCTTCAGATCCTTCCAGATAAACTGTCCCATTTTCTCACAGGAGCCAAATCCTGCTTTGTACGGTATTTTTTATATTGACTCCTCCCCGAGAGGCACGCCACACCAGCGCCAGGAGGCTTTGCTAGGCAAGCAGGGAGCTGGTGTGACCTCAGGGACAGCCCAGCCAGATGGCCCCTAGATGTTGGCTCTGCACATCTGTCGGTCTTCTCAGACCAGGAGTCTGGGCTGGGAACCGAATGAAGCAAGTACTGTGCAGGGTTTTGCAAAGAAATACCACAGACTCCGCATTTAAAAAAGACTGTGTTATTTATTTAGCAACAGGGAAGGGAAGACCTCCCCAACCAGAGGTTTGGTGACCAGCAGTCTCCAGTTCCTTATGCCATCCAACTGGAGACTTTCTTCTTCATATGAGTATAACCAGAACATTCGCTTTGTAGAAGCAGCAGAGATGGGGTAAGGGATTAAACCTCAGGGGAAAGATCTCATATTTACAGGAAAAGGGAGAGTAGTGGATTTTGTTGTTCTGTATTGCTTAATTTTCTAAAGTGCCAATACCATTTGGAAGGAGTAACCGCTTTTGTAAAACACTAAGTAAAATATTAAGGACTGACTTTGCTGAGACTAATGTTTGTTCTCTTATCACTAAAGGGGCTGATTTTTTTTCACGAAATCATTCTTATTAGTGCTGACAGTAATAGTGCTTACTGAGCACTTGCTGAATACTAATGACTGATGAGGACACTTCACAAGAACTTATGGTATTAAGTTTTATAGCAGCACTATAAAGTAGGTACTATTATCTTCCTTTTGCAAATGAAACTCAGGCCTAGGTTAAGTACCAAAGTCACAGAGCCAGTGGCCAAGCCTGGCTGGGACCCCAGAAGTCTGCCTCTAAGCAACTTGTGTAATCAAGCTGCATAATGCCCCCGGAGCTACAGTGAGTGGTTTGCTGCAGCCACGCGAGCAGCAGCTGAGCACGAGCTCTGGGGAAATGTAAGGAGTGCTAACTCTTCCAATGTCACGTTTTGGTCCACAAAGGGTTCCATAGTCGTGGGAATTGACTACGACTGCCGCGAGAGGATGGTGTACTGGACAGATGTTGCTGGACGGGCAATCAGCCGTGCCAGTCTGGTGCCAGGAGCAGAGCCCGAGACGATCATCAACTCAGGTCAGCAGCTTCATCCAGAAGATGCTCTGTATTTCATGGACTCTACTAAGTTCAACAGGGGAAGCGCCCTTCAGGGCACTTCATCGAGCGCTTCAACACTAGCCCCTCCGTAAACACACATTCATACATATGAAATGAGAAGGTAATTCTTACTGTGAGCCTGTTGAGAAACAGGAACTCCCAACAGAAAAGGCTCACAGTGAGAACTCAGGGTGTGGCTACAGCTGCTGCTGCCTGCCCTGTCAGGCCCAGTGCCATCAGGCTGGTGGGTCTGTCAGTCTAGAAGGAAAACTAATGGCAGCAGGACAAGTAACAAAGGGTCTGTTCCTCAGTTAACCTGATTGTTGCAACTGAGAACCTCTTGGGATTTTTTTTTTTTTAACTGGTCAAACAGTAGATCTGTCTGCTTCAGGTTCCCTTTTCATACCTGCAAATGTTCCAGTCCTGCTACTCTGTTTCCAGGACTGATAAGCCCTGAAGGACTTGCCATTGACCACTTCCGTAGAACGATGTACTGGACGGACAGCGGCCTGGACAAGATCGAGAGGGCCAGGCTGGACGGCTCTGAGCGGAAAGCCCTCTTCCACACGGACCTGGTGAATCCTCGAGCCATTGCTGTGGATCCAATCCGAGGGTCAGCTGGGCTTTCCTATTCTCCTGTCTGTAGATCCTAATTTGGAGCCTTTGGGTTTTAAATGCGGTGTGGGGAGGGTCAGAACAGGAGTGCGAAAGCTCCAAAGCATGGACTTCCAACAGTATTTCTATAGGACCTAGTAGGCATCAGACACTGTTTTAGGCAAAGAGGACAAGGTCTGCGCTTTCATGGAGCTCACATTCTGGGAGGAAGTAAGGTAGTGAACTAATGAATAAGCTAGAAAGTTATTAAGACAGGGGTGCCTGGGTGCCTCAGTTGGTTGAGTGTCCACCTTCAGCTCAGGTCACGATCTCCCAGTTCATGGGTTCGAGCCCCGTGTCGAGCTCTGTGCTGACAGCTAGTTCAGAGCCTGGAGCCTGTTTCCGATTCTGTGTCTCCCTCTCAAAAATATATAAAACATTAAAAAAAAGAAAATTATTAAGATGGTGTGATATACAGGCGATTCAGAGTATGTGAGAAGCACTGGGGGCCACCACAGATCACATGATCAGGGAAGGCTGTCTAACACTTAAACTGGATGGGGTGAGTTTCTTTCAGCAACAGACTCGGGAAATCTTAGTGCTGAAGCCAAAGGTTTAAGTTCATTAAATGGTGAGAGTAACCAAAACCCAGACACAGGCATTTTATTTCTCTGGCCTCATTTTCACTGTAGCAAAAAATCTTAATTTATCCCACAGCAACTTGTACTGGACAGACTGGAATCGAGAAGCCCCTAAAATTGAAACGTCTTCTTTAGAAGGAGAAAACAGAAGAATTCTGGTGAATAAAGACATTGGACTACCGAACGGTTTAACCTTTGACCCCTTCTCCAAACTGCTCTGCTGGGCAGACGCAGGTATTACTGAGGGCTTCAGTACCACGGGTGCCAGCACTCTTACCGCAGATTTTACAACAAAACCAATGAATCCCTGTATGTAGAGCTTTTGGCTTAAATTTTCAACAGTACAGCACAGAATCTACTCCTTTGGCTGGTGTATAAACTGTTACAGAACACTTTTAATCGATACTTCTGATCCTTCCTGGGGTGGGAGGGGGTGTCTATGAATTAGGTGATAATCTGAGGGCTGGTACTATGTCCAACTCATTTTTGTGCTGCTAGCCCCTCCCACACAAGCACTTGGTACACTTTTTAAAGTATAAATTTTACCCGCTGTTGGAACTGGCAAACTTAGATAAGTGAACAAGAGGTGTTTTTTTGTTTTGTTTTGGCCAGTATTAGAACATTTAAAAATATCTGTTGCTTTAACAGTCAGTTTGCTGTTATGCAGAGGACAGTGCTTGGAAAGTGATGTGGCAGGCCGCCCTGGGTAGTACGTTCAGGTGACGAATGCCCAAGTTCTTTCTCTTGTGTGATTTCCTTATTCGAAAAATGGAAAAGATGTTATATGTCCTCTTACATACTAAAAAGAATATGAAAATGTCCACTCTAAATCAAAGGGACTATAATGCAGATGGATCAGTATTATAACCTGGTTGGTCCAAAACGAGTTATTTTTTTTGACAGTTATATTTTCAAAAACTATTTGAAATTTAAATCCAGGTTCCATAAGACACATGAAAACTTGGAAACTCCTGACCTGCTTAGGTATTGTAAGATTTTCAAGAGCCATATCACCATTTTAGTTACTTTTAATTCCTATCAAGAAGATAACCAGTCTTTTAACTAAAATCCTTAAATGCTTTTCAAAGGCATTATACATTGCTCATGAAGGGCAAGTGTTTGTCTGATGTTTACAACAATTTAGGAGATGACACTTGAATTTAATTAGTACAAAGTTTACCCCTAATGTCCTAGTTAGGAGGGAAAAAAATGCAGTCCTCTCTTCGAAGGGATCAAAGTCTAAATTCTAAAAACTAGAATGGTATTATAAACTGAAGAATGGTAACAGAACAGGAAAATTTTAGTTTCTAATTTGCATCACTGCATTGGGAATGAAATCTCCTATTTCCTTGTCTACCTTTGTTTCCTTTCGGAAGGCCTCTACCTGCCACAATTATTTTTGGCAAATGACTTTTCTCATGGTATGAAATGATCCCATTTTCTGTTTTAAAAGGAACCAAAAAACTGGAGTGTACACTACCTGATGGGACCGGACGGCGTGTCATCCAGGACAACCTCAACTACCCCTTTAGTATCGTTAGCTATGCAGATCACTTCTACCACACAGACTGGAGGAGGTGAGCCTGATGCACACTGAACACGGCTGAGGGGGTTGGAATTCTGGAAGATGCACCACCTATTTTACCTAATGTCACTGAGCATCTTTGGTAAACTAAGCCCTCTACTCAAGTAGATGTTATCTACTAGTAAGATAACATCATTCGAGTGCTAATGCTTTTAAAATCCTACTTAATGCTATTGCTCAAATGTAGCTTAAAAGTGGCAGAGCTTACACGAAACTATCCAAAAAGGAGGTACTTTAATCTAAAAGACTACCCTTAAGTGGTACCATGTGATTAAAAAAAAAATTTTTTTTTTAAAATTACCTGATGGATATATTGTCCACCCAGGAGGAGGAAAAGAGTATAATTTAGCTCTCTGAGGAGGAACTGGGGAACATTAAAAATATAGAGAGATACCTAAGCCCTTCTACCCCATACCTTGCAATCTTATTTAATTGGTCTGGCATGAGGCCTAGGCATCAGTATTCTACTAGATTTTCAAGTAATTCATTCAGCAAGGGTTGAGAACCATGGAGTTAGACCAGTGGTTCTGAAAAGTTTAGTGTCGCATTAGAATCATTCCAAGGGATTGTTAAAACCTATATTCCTGATAACTCAGTAGGTTGGAATTGGTGCCAAAGAATTTGTATTTCTAGTGAGTTCCCAGATGATGCTGGTCTGGGGACCACTTTGAGAACCACTCATCTAGAAAATCTTCAAATCTAAATGAGTCAAAACTCATTTGGTTACATTAAAAAAAAATATTCTAGAAGGTTAGCAGAGATCATCTATTGAAACGGAGTTTCTATCCAACCTTAAATCCCGTGATTTTCCTCTTCCTTCCTGTTACCAGGGACGGTGTTATATCCGTAAACAGAGACAGCGGCCAGTTTACTGACGAGTATCTCCCAGAGCAGCGGTCTCATCTCTACGGGATAACTGCAGTCTACCCCTACTGCCCAACAGGTAAACAAAATGCTCCGGGCTGCTCCTTCGGCTCAGCAGGGTAGAGGAGAAGATCCCTCCTAACTGATCACCCTTGGCCCAGATACCTGCTGCCGCCACTAACCTCACCACCAGCAAGGGAGGGCCACTTTGAATAGAAAAGTTAATGGCCTGTGTAGTAACATGGATGGAACTTGAGGGTGTTATGCTGAGCGAAATAACTCAGGCAGAGAAGGACAAATACCATATGTTTGCACGTGCAGGAGGATTAGGAGGAACTTAACGGAGGCCCATGGGGGAGAAGGGGGGAAACTGGGGGAGAGGGAGAGAGGCAAACCATGAGAGACTCTTGAATGCTGAGAACAAACTGAGGACTGAAGGGTGTGGGGGGAGGGGGGAGATGGGCATGGAGGAGGGCCATTGTGGGGATGAGCACTGGGTGTTGTTGGAAACCAACTTGACAATAAACTTTGTTAAAAAAAAAAAAAGTTAATGGCCACTACACAGGGGGGACCAATCTTGATTACCCTAAGTCTACCTAGCTTACCTATACACAAAAGTCAGCCTAGAAGGATATTTCGTCTTTAAAATGCTGTTGCAACTGGGTTATAAAATACTCACCCACTGTCCCTTCCACCTCCCCTCACAGGAAGAAAGTAAATACGACATCACAAAGGATTTGGAGATTACAATCAGAATCTGGACCCTAAAGAACATTTGAACATTTACTACATACAAAGGCAAAGAAAGTGAGAAAGGAATTGGACCTACAAGGTGAACATTTTCAGTACAAAAAGACTAAATAGATCTTGTGAAAAGTTTATACCTCAATCGTTACTACTGTATTTTGAAAAACAAGTTACTACAAGTTTTAAAAAAGGAACAGAATTTTAATTGTTGCTTATTAAAGCAATTCTATCATATTTAAAGGGTCAAACTCACCAGAATATGTTAAGACCCTAAATCTAATTTTTATAAGGATTCTTTCTGGCCAAGAAATTAAAGCATTGGTTGTCAGTATAGAGACACTCCTAAAGATAGTAAGCCTTGACCTAAAGGCGGCTATGCAGAACTGGTGGGGAAATTTCCCAGCAAAAGTTCTAAGATTTTTTTTTTTTTTTTTTACCTCTGCATTTCTATTTATATTAAAAGGTGCTAGAATGTTTCAATTTGTATCTTCTGATCCTGTAAGTCCCTCTATAGTTACCCACAGAAGTTACATTTATAAATACCAAAGATGTAACGATTCTCAAATTTCCTAGATTACTCCAATAAAATATTTTAAGTTTTCCTATGATTTGAGGATCTGTATTATCTCTGTAATAGTGCTGGGGGCTGGCATGTACCTTAACCACAAAAGAGGATCATTAATTATATAGACAGAAAAAATTACATAAATACGCAAACAGTCAAAAAAAAATCCACTTTCCTGAACTTTATTAAAGAAAAAGCAATGATGGTAAATCTCAAGAACAGAGTCAATTTTCTAGGATTCTTCCCTTGAAAATGTGACATTTGATTTCCAAACACATGCCAGAATGTACATGGTTCCCAACTGTACTAAGTAGGTGAGAAGCTGAAATCCTAAAACGTTCATGTTCCAACTTTCCCCAGTCTGTGGTCTGTCTTTGGATCAGCAATAATTGCCTGAAAAGCTACTATGGCTTCATTAATTTTTGTCTGTAGCTCTTTGAGCTCTTCTATATGCAGCAATCGCAGAATTTGAGCAGCTTCATTAAGAACTGCATCTATTTTATAAGAAACACTGCATTAATCTGTGTTCAATACCATTGCCCATTACTCCCCCAAATAAATAGTCACCTAGTCTCTTTAAAAAGAGTTTAAATTTAAACAAAATCACTTACCTCCTGTGTCAAAACCAAGAATGTGTTTATCTAAAGCAACAGGCAATCCCTTAAAAGGACAAAAAAACACCTTTAAGAGTAATGTTCTTTTGTCATCCGTAACTGAAAATCAGCTAGCAATTCTGTTAACCCTTTTTTAGCTGTAGTAGCAAGGGGGCTAAGCGTTTTCTTTCTAGATTTGCCTTTTGATGAAAATAATGGCCTCTACATGTAGTGGGAAGCTAGTTTGGCCAACCATTCCTTCTTTAAGACTAGGCATATAAAATAGTAGCTCCTTTCACAGCTGTGTTCTGTCACTGCTGCTGTCCTATTTTAGCTACAATAAGCAGCACAGTTCAGGGCAAAGAGGTTTACTTTTAGTATTTCTGAGCACATTAATTTGTCTTGATACAAAATCTAAAATCTGTATTAACTTTTCAGCTAGTATGATCTTTACCAGATTGCCTTTCAATAACAGTTTATTTGGAGGTGATTCTTAAGTCCAAGAAAATGAATGAACTTTAAACCATTTAGTTAACCGGTCAGAACCTACATACACATATGCCCAACATGGGGACTATAAATGCCAGCCTCCTAGAGTTCAGAGTAGCAATGAGGACAGTCTAGACTTTCTAATTATACTATATGAAATCTATACTTGCAATGTTATAAAGGCTAGGGTGTCACTACTCAATTCTTAACTACTCTATTAAAGCAAATCTATCTAGTCTCCAAACACTTCAAAACAGCTTAAATATATAGGTGAAGAAATGAATGGATATGTAGATTTAGCAAGCAAAATGAAAAAGTAGACTTGGACTGAGTAGTTTTCCGGGTCAGTCTTATTTTTATCTGCCAACAGACCACCAAGGAACAGCTACCCCTAAAGATGACCACATGCCCCAAATGCTAGTTATGGTTATAAACAAGAACACTCATTGTAAGAACTTCTCCACTGTATACCTATAGCATGATACCTTTTAAGAGGACACTAAACCTTAGATTTGAATCACTGAAAATAAAACCGTACTTTGCAAACAAGAGTAAAAGATGTGGCTATGCCCTCAAACAGAAGATGTAGTTTGGCTGAACCAACGAATGGATGATTTTACTATGGCCGAACAATTTACTGTCTGTTCTACAGTGTGGGTGAAAATAAGCTGATCTTTAATCCAATTTCCAGTGGCCCAATTCATACATAATTAATAAGCAATAAAGATCCCTTAAAACAAACAGTGTCTTTCAGAGAACTACAGTGGCCTGGCATTAATAACCTTTTAACACTGCTGGGCCTTACTAAAGATGGGATCAGAGGACAAAAGACATTGGGGAGTTAGGGGAGACAAAAAAAAGGACAGGAATCTAGAATGCTTGTTGTGTCCAAAGCATTCACTGCAATATCTGCTCATACCAAGAGGCATTATGAGACACCTGCTGCCACTAACCCTGAGGACATTGTCTGCACTGTCCCATAGTCAAAGAGACTGTAGGGATTTTGGATTTCTAGTAGAATTTATCTAAAACTAGATCAGAATTAAGGTAAAAACTGTTATGGTGTGTAGTTTTCCTCAGCCTACAAAGCAGGACTGAAAGGAGACAGCTGCAGTCACCTGAACCCTGAAACTTATACTCTAATAGAGCCTCCACACCCCCTCCCCAAATTCTCCTGGGCTGACCAATGAGCTCATGTAGGGCTTCACACATAGACACTTTTGTCCCCATCAACCATTAAGAGCACCGCCTCTTGAATGAGATTGCTTGAGCTTAACCACTTACCAACTAGGTGGTCTTAGTCATAAGTTATTTTCTCCTAGGTGATGCTAGGAAATATGACTAAAACGAGAAAAGATTTCTCTGAAGAAATAAAAGAGCAAGGGCAGGATTTAGGTCAAAGAAGAAAATTTGTAACAAAGACCAAGTATGTCCTGTTTTCCAGCATTAGTCAAAATTATACAGTAAATTTTACAAGGCAAATTCTTTTAAATAAACATACGGGCACGAGCAGTGGTTTGTACTGGTGGACTGTGGATATGCTACTGGTAGCTGCTTTAACGTATGAAGTGAGGTAAGTTTATTTTTCACTCAGAAATGGCTATGCTTAAGAACCAAATTCAATCCCAATGAAATAAGCTATCCTTTCTCTGGACAGTTCTGACCATAGGTTATCTTAAACAGATACAAAATTTAAACTCCTGACAACACTAGAAGTAACTTTCATTAGTAATCAATTTAGAATTTATTAAAAAAATAGTACATACCTCTTTTGTTTGATTTGCTTTAGCAACTGCATCCTGAGTCAGGCGCTCCTGAACCAAAATGCGAATTGCCTACGAAACCCAAAAATATTTTTACTTTTTATTAGCTGTTCATCTTTTCTCTGAGTCTGGAGAATAAGGATACCTAGTCTGATCAAGGTAGAATTCAAATTCCCCAATGAACTAAACAAAAACAAAACTGTTAGAATGAACGTTTTCACTTTTAATACTTTATAGGGTGGAAAGAAAAACTAAAAACTTTTTTTAATAGGTAATTCATGTGTGAAAAATAAATTTTTAAATCAAGGATACATATTAAAAAAAGGGCGGGGGGGGTCTCCTTCCTACCTAAGCCTTAGCTATTCCTCCAGAAGACAATGGAATGAACCATATTACTGTATATCCATCCTTACAAAGACTTGATTATAAGCATGCTCAAGCATAAATGTGCGTGTACACACACACACACACACACACGCGCGCGCGCGACAGAAAGAATAGCATATCATATATACTGCCCTTGATTTTTTTAGATTATACTAAAACGTTTTCAGATCTCTCATACAACCGGCTTTTTCCAGCACCAAAGCATTTCATTATGGCATACATAAGTCCATGCATGCACCTATACACGCTTAAAAAATAAGATTTTTTAAATGGAATTCTAGTGGATGCTAATTTTAACTCAAATGCAAAAATGTGAAAAGTTATTAATAAGCCAAACACTACATTTAAAAAGAATCATTAAACCAATCTTTAATAGTGATCACAAATTTATTAATCAGGCCAGTTGCCAAACAGTCAATATATATACTGATTCTCACACTTGGCAAACCTATGAAGATGTCTGCCATGTTGTCATGGATTATTTGAATGCTTCTGAACTACCAGGACAAACAGGCAGCTTAGAATTTAAAAAGCTTTTGATCATAGCTGATTTATACTTTTTCCCTTTCGTTTTTAAAGGCTAACAAAAGCAGCCCAAATATGCTGGACAAATTGTCCTCTTGTTCAGTTTTTGATTAAAAGTGACAAGACCACTGCAGAAGCGTTCCAAAGCAATTTACATAATTGCCTGAGTGAGGAACAAGCCTTTGAAAGAGCTAAATTTCAATAAAAACAACTTTTTGCCTTTTAGAGTTTTTATTTATTTATTCATTTAAGTAATCTCTACACCCAACATGGGGCTCAAACTCATGACCCCGAGATCAGGAGTCACATGCTCTGGGCACCTGAGTAGCTCAATTGGTTAAGCACCCAACTCTTGACTTCAGCTGACCTCATGATTTCACAGCTTCATGGGATCAAGCCCCATGTCAAGCTCTGCACTGACAACACATAGCCTGCTTGGGATTCTCTCTCTCCCTCTCTCTCCACCCCTCCCCTGCTCACACATGCTCTCTCCTCTCAAATAAATACATACATATTTTTAAAAAATAAGAGTCACACTCTAACCAACTGCTCCAGCCAGATGCCCCAACTTTTTATCTCTTGGGAATCAATCTGAGTTGAGAAAGTCTGAGTTAACATTTAGATTCAGTATAGAGAATTATAATAATGTAGAAATAGTTTTTCTCTTGTTGGAAGTGTCATTAATACACAGTTTTAAAAAGTAGGACAAATTATGGCTTAATCTCTTATGGGTAGAAAAGTATTCATTCAATTTACTACAAAGGACATTAAGGTAATTTAATTTACACATATAAGGTATAGTCAAATGCTCCTTAATTTCTCATAAAATCAGTTATAATTTCTAAAATAATTTCCAAGCCTGGAATTTTAAGTATCTTAAATACCACTCCCTTCCTCCCACCCCACTGTACTATCACAGTTACAGGACCTATATCTTGTGGAGTATGTTTTTTCTCTTAGAAGTAAGAGACCTCTTTCAGATCAATGGGTTCCCCAATGTGCAGGTATGAACTGAGGAGCCTATCTGGGATGGGGCACTGGGAAAAATAACAACATTCATTCCTTGCAGAGATTTCAGGGTACATATTTTTCGCCAAATCCACCATTACCAATTTGGCATTTCCCATTATTTTAGTGAGTACAGATCACCAATCTTTAAAAGGAATGATTAAGTAGAACTGGGAGATACAGGAAAAAGAATGGGCCACAAGGTCACAGTGTCCAGATACAATTCCTGGCTCTTTCAGTTTGTGTGTCATCTGGACATTATCTATTCACTTTTGGTCTCAGTTTCTTCATATACAGATTAAAATGAAAGGATATCAGCATTTGCCTCCAGGACTTTTGGGAGGACTGAATGAAATATCTTTGCCAGGGATTTAGCAGTAGCAGGCACAAAGTAAACACCCTCTGATGTTAGCTGTTATTAGATAATCTTAAGCAGATGAAATCATGAAATCTAAGTCCCACATTGCTGTCATGTAACCATATCTAAATAACAAGCATAATTTTTAGAAAATAAATTTTTTTTTCTACACACAAGGTTTCTGTCAGGAATCAAGAATATGAAACTGACCTTAAGCATTACCAGGTAATCATCATGACGCTGAATCTGAAGAAGGTTAGCCAAAGCCATTACACCAGCCTTAAAATCTGGATTATTTACTATCAAGAATAAAAAATGGAAACTTTCAGCTCGGCAAGCATGTAATTACAGACCTATGTGTAAGTATATAAACCCACAAAAAACATTTTTAATTTTCCAATAACAAAAAAAACCCGCTTAGTTTTTAAAACTGCTGTTGGTAAGAGCAGTGTAGGGTCATCAACAATTAGGTAAACTGATACGCTTAACAGGTTCCCTATTAATCAGCCACACTGAACAATCCAATGAATGACTAAATTTAAGTCCCATTAGGTTTGTCCTGTAACATTTCCCACAAGACATGTTTATGTAGCACTTTTTAAGTAACATTTCTTCCCAAAGCTATCAATTTTAAACTTGACTCCTTCAATGGACAATTTTCCCAAAACCCTTTCTCCAAGCAGCAGCTCTAGAGAGTCTGTCCAAGCAGCTTAGTAATTCATAAGAGTAGGTTGTAAATTACAGGTCACAATGAATCTGTCATGGAAGAATCCTTAAATTATTATAATTTGGAATCTTTACACTTTTAAAAAGAAAATTACTTAAAGGCATGTGGAACTTCAAATAATGAAAAATTTTTGCACTTGTCTCATGTCATTAGGTTAGAAAAAATATTTTATGCATCCAGAAAGGCAAACAATCACCACCATGATTAAATGCAAATAAAAACCCTCAAACTACTATGAACACATCAAAAAATAGCATTCTAACATTTAGATATTCAACTGTAAGAAGAGGAAGAAAACACATTGTAAATGACAATAAGAAAAATCACAAAGAATAAAGGAACATAAAACATTCTTACTTTACTAAAAACCAAGTTAAACCCACACTTCTTCATTCAAGGAAGTAAAAAAACATTTGAGAGACCAAAATGTTGATGATCATTTTTATGCATTTATGTCCTTACCATCCAAATTGATCAATGGCTCAGCATTTTTAGCTGTATTGTCAGCATTTTTTGTATTATCAGGTACCAAGTCCTTGTATTTTTCAGCTGTAAACACAGGCAAAAATAGAATTTGTAAACTGTTTTACTTAGGGTAAAACAAACATTGCTTACTTACTGAATTTAACTAAGCCAAACTGATTTATAAACATAACTCATCCAACCAAAATTGTTTTTTGCTAAAAAAAAAAAAATCCATCAGAAGACAATGTGATTGTAGCTTTCTCATTAAGCTAAAATGATTACTGGCATATCTATACAAATACTTTTAGAAATGTTAATGAACAGATAACACATTTCACACACCATCTGAATCTAAGGAGAGAAAGTGCTTTTACAGCCTGCTCACAAACAGGGGCAGATGAATGGGAGGAAGGCAAGTATAGGTTACATGAGATTAAATAGTGACATAAAGCTCACTAAAAATCTCTTCCCTAAGTCTTTTGGATGCCATATATGGAATCCAAAAGCCTTGCTATAAAAACCAGCACTTCAAGTACACTACAAACCTAAACTAATTTTATGGAGATCTGAAATTCAGAATTCCAAAGGCAGGTTTTATTACTTTTACCTGAGAAATCTTTAACAATACTTAAAAGAATTTGCAATTAAAGTATTTAATAGTAATTCACTAAACACGTCCCAAGTGCCACCTTTGGTTATAATGCTCCTATAATCTGTTAATGAAACAAGAGGGAAAATAAAAATAAAAGCGTAAAATTTAAGTCACACAGGAGTTAGATCAAAAACTGAGCTAAAATTGGCCCACTAGCCAAATCCAGAACAGTATAAACATCAAATACAGAAAAAAAGATTATGACTCATGAGTAAAGAATCTATATATCTACACTAATTTATATAAACAAACATAAATTGGAGAAAAGGGAAAGTCCTCTTTACAGTAAAAAACCAACAAATAAATGTAGAACAAATGATCGAATTAGAAAAACACTTCTGGCACTCATCATGAACATAATAAATGACTCAGGCAAGAATAATCAAATGGGTGCTAAAGGCAGACGTGCTGGGGTGCCTGGGTGGCTCAGCCAGTTAAATGTCACTACTGAGAGCACTGGAGAAATAATAACAGCTGTATGTAACAGTACCGAATCAAAGTTAATTTCCTGATTTTGAGAACTATAATCATTTAAGACAGTCTTTTTTAGCAAATGTGCATTAAAGTAACATAAGGGGGAAAGAATCGTTTACAACTTATCAAATGGTTTTAAAAAAAAATTACACCTATGTATATATGTATGTAGAGAAGGATAACGCAAATGAAGCAAATGGTAGCATTTTTTACATATGATATGGGAAATCCTTTGAACTATTTTGCAACTTCTGTAAATCTGAAATTATGTCAAAGAAGAAAGGAATTCAAGAAAAATGCAACATATTAGCATAAAACAAAACAATAGCACCTCCTACTGGTAAGGGACAGTATTACTACTTTATCCTTTTTCAAAAATAGCTTGTAATTCTGAATTTTAGAACTAAACACTTGTCTTCTAGTTTAGACTTTTAATACATGTCTGATAAATGTACTTAAGCGTTACAGCCAACTGTAGGACAATCACAGACATCTACTGTTACTGGTACCTAAGTAACCTAAGTTGCAGTATTCTAAAAATAGGACAAATGAAATAAATAGAGGTAAAACAGAAATTAACAGATGTGACTACAGTTTTATTTGGGAATAGCGAAAAATACTTTAGAAAAGCTGGAGAAAATTTTGTTGCAAATTAAGAGTTACTGTCAACTCAGACCAGAACAGATAAAGCCTTTGCTAAAGACCCTAAAAATCAACTAAAGAGAATCACAAATATTTTCCTTTTTTTTAAGTTTATTTATTTTTTTAGTAATCTCTACACTCAACATGGGCTCAAACTCATGACCCTGAGATCAAGAGCCACACACTCTTCTGACTGAGCAAGCCAGGTGCCCCGCAAGTATTATCTTTCTAAACTAAAACTGAAATATTCTTAGAGCTTTCCTTAAGATTTCTCCCATAAGGCTTCTGAAATGTGAGTCTGAGGAACCAGCAAAAAACAGCTGGTTGATACTCTGTATCAGTATACATAAATACTCATAAACGGCATTCACCAAACATTTATTAAAGTTGATAAGCACATCTATTATATCCAAAAAACTATGTCAGATACTGTGGCAGATAAAATCATGACTGTTCCCCTGCCTTCCCACCTCCTCCGCTGCTCCCAGCCCCAAGATGTCAATATCCCAGTTCCTGAAACCTAGGCGTAGGTTACATGGCAAAGGGAACTTTACAGATGTGTTTAAATTAAGGACCTTGAAATGGGGGGGTTATACTGGATTACTCAGGTGGCCTCAATATAATCATAACATCCTTGTAAGAGGGAGGAAGGAAGATCAGAGTCAGAGAAGACGTGGCAATGGAAGCAGAGAGGTCTGAAGATGCTATGCTGCTAAATTTGAAGATAAAGGAGCCAGAGTCAGGGAACAAAGGCAGCCTCGTGATGTTGAAAAAGACAAATGAATCTTCCCATAAAGCCCCCAAAAGGAACCAGCCCTGTGGACAAATGGACTTTAGGAAGGCAGATGTTGGACTTCTAACCTCCAAAACTAAGATAATTGTGTCTTAGGTCACTGAATTTGTGGTCATCTGTTACAGCAGCAACAGAAAACTAATAGAGATACAACATAGGAAACAAAGCAGAGTATCAGCTTAAAATTTAGTGGGGCAAATAAGACATACAAACAAAATGAAAAGTGGTGAATAACATAAAAGGTATACAAGGGACAGAGTTAAAAGCTATGAAAGTTGAGGGGTGCCTGGGTGGCTCTGTCGGATGAGCATCTGACTTTGGCTCAGGTCATGATCTCAATAGTTCATGGGTTCAAGCTCTGTATCGGACTCTGTGCTGAAGCTTGCTCAGAGCCTGGAGCCTGCTTTGGATTCTGTGTCTCCTCTCTGCTCTTCCCCCACGCGTGCTCTCTCTCTCAAAAATAAATATAAAAATTTGTTTTTAAAAAAGCTATGAAAGTTGAGAGAAGGAAATATTATTGTTGCTGAGGTGGCGGTTGCGCCGGATCTTACAAAGACGAGTGGGATTTGGATGCGTAGGGATAGAGTGATACGACATACTGGCCAATGAAAAGTGTAAGCAAAGAAGTGTAGGGGAGAAAAAACAGATGCAAACAGGAAACTGTGCTCTTCTAGTTTGGCTGAGAGTCAAATACGTGAATACTGATTGGATCAGTTATCAAAGGCCTTGAATACCAGGCCAAGGGACCTGGAGTTCCTTTTGTAGAAAATGGGAAAGCAATGGGGTTCCTGAATAGGGACTGTTCTTTAAAAACAGAGCGTATCATTCTAAAACACTTATGTTTCAAAAAAGAACCCTGGTGGGCCACAAGGATGAAAACAGAGGATGATGCTAATGGGAGAGGAGTCTGAAAGATACTACAATTCTCAGCAGAAAGTGACAAGAGCCTGAATCAGGGTGATAGCAGTGAGAATGGAGATGAAAAGATCCACTGGACATCAAAAAGATGGATGGCGACAGGCTGGGAGGAAAAGGGAGAAGACAAAGATCAAAAAGGCAGATGGAAAGGAATGTAAGAGAAAGTCACATAAAAGATAACAACCTAAAATGCAGAGGATGGAGGTAAGATAGTTGGATGCTGCATTTAGATGTTGGCATCCCTTTCAAAATGAAACGGTCTAACGAGAGGAAACACAAGTTTACTGGAAAAAAAATTTTTTTTTAGTACAGGTAGTAATAATTCAAAAGTTTCCAATAATATAAGTACCTATAATAAAACATTAACAAAGTAAACATATTTTGGGCTATAGCACCTATTGGCATTACATGTTTCAGCTTCCTGTGAAATTACCAGCTGCAACTAACACTCTGAAATCCCATCAATTCTAGGATTCTAACAACAATTTAACTCAAAAGGCTAAGGTGCAGACTGTGAAAAGACAGCAAATTTATCAAAGTAATGTTACTTTGAGAGAAGACAATTACCAGGAGACACCATTCCCAAATTCTAAAAGAAAAAAAATCTAAATACAATAAAAGGGGCATGTGGGTGATTCAGTCAGTTAAGCTTCTGATTCTTGATTTTGGCTCAGGTTGTGGTCTCATGGTTCATGAGTTTGAGCCCTGCACCAGGCTCTGCACTTGCAGCAGGAAGCCTGCCTGAGATTCCCTCTTTCTCTCTGCCCCTCCCCCACTCTCTCTCTAAATAAATAAATATTTTAAAAAGTACCAATGAAAGACAGTTGCTTTTTAATGCTTTACGATAATGAAGAGACATTTTTTAAAAAAAAAAAACTCTTTCCTAGAAAATTTGGGAGTAATTATCTAGGAAAGGGGTAAGAGCTAGACACAGAAGAATGGTTTCAAAAAGTAAATTTTTGAAAAGATGATAAAAAGGGAAATGAGGATGTGTAAAACTAACAATGAACCAAAGGTAAAACAACAGAAGACACAGAAACTCAAACTGGTAAATTCCCTACATTCTGACACTCCTTTAGCCCTCACTTTTCCTCCCCTCTCTGTGAACACACATTCCCCACAAAACGTACCATTATCTCCATATTCAAGTCTAACAGCTAATCCAAGAAGCCAGTCAATTGCTTCTTGTCGATCCTGAATCTTGAAAGGACAGTTAACATCTCTGAGATACTGTGAAGAAAAAAATACTTGATTTCGTTATTACTGTAACATCACAGAATCAAAAAATGGTAGAGTTGAAAAAGCTCTTAGTTTGGATCTCTAGAAATATAAACATTTATATTACTAAACTGTTGATATAATTACATAACCCGAAGGATGGAAACATTTAAGGGTACTACTTAAAAAAGAAAAAAAAGTATTTCCAGCATGCTTTTTGAAATTTTTACTTTAGGAGATTCTAGGTAAGGCACCACTGGTCTAAAAACAACTTTCTTATTTTACAGATGAGGAAATATGGCCTAGATATTAACACCTGCTACCAGTTACACAACCTAGATCTAGGACTTGAACCTAAACTTTCTGATTCCAGTTCTGAAAATACACAGATTTAAAAAAAACACACACACAAACCTTTAAAAAGGATATACAAATAAACCAATTACATCTACACTGTAGCTTTCCAGTCACGGAAAGCCACTGAATAGAGATAGCATTTTAGATAAAATGCTGAAGCTGTACATCCAAGTGAACCCTGTCCTTCAGACGGGTCTCAGGAGCTCAATATCTAATTCCAGGAACAATGCTATGTAGCCAAAACTTCTGCAACTCCCTTTCGGAAATCCTTTTAGGGTAATTCATAACTCAGTATGTTTTAGCTAGAACTCATTTTCTAACCCCAAATTTTATCCCCCTGGTTTAAAGAAAACACCTCACTCACATGATTTGGTCACGATGCAAAAAGCAAAACCACCTTCCAAGTATAAAAAATTACCAATATTAAAGATATTCAAAACATGTCTCATAATCTAACAGTAATTGCAAAAGTTCCAAATATGCTTTAAACAAGGACTTCTCAAAGAGACCAACTTGAAAGATATCTGTTTGGATTGTAGTTCTAATACATTCACTTACTTTACTGTCACTTCTAGGTGTTTTTCATTAGAAAACTTTTCATATTTTTTAAATACTCTTCTGTGAAACTTTGTGTTGTCTTATACACATGAATGGGTCATGAGAGGTGATATATACAAATATAAAATCATGACAACATATTTCCAAGTCTTAAACCTACCAAAAATTTCAAAATCAACACTTTTTAATAAAGTATTGTTAAGGAAATAGAAAATAAAAAAGAAAATAATCCAGTAGTAGCAATAATGGTAATACCGGCAGGGGACATAATAAGCATACAGCACTGGCTCTGGGTCCGCTGTAGGTATAAATCCCTCACTAATACAAGCCGCCACTATGGCATAGGTACTACCGTTATCCCAGTTTTTGATGACAACATTAAGACACAGAAAGCTTAACAAAATTTGCCTGTGGTCATAGAGCTAGTGTATAACTTACACAATCCCTTAATACATAAAATCTCTGATTCTATAGAAAAAAGTACCTATATCACTTTGCTGCAGCAAAAGAAAAATTTACTTTTCATATTCTTAAAGGAAAACATCTTATTCTTCAAAGTAATAAAGTTGATGAAAACATTTAATGTAAATAATGATACCGGGAAATGTGATTTTTATTCTAATTTGAAAACAATTCCTTTTTGTGCAAAAAAATGTTACCACAATTAAGTCAATAGGAAAATTATGCTAGCCGCAAAAATAAGATATACACAGACCTTTTCAGGAACATTTATAATTTACAATATACATAACGGACATCTAAGTACATTCAATATAAGCCCAAACAAGACATAATCTTAGTTTTCAAGTCAATGTCTTAATTTAACATAATAAATGTTACTTCTACCTCTTTAGTCTAATGTAAAAATTCTAATTTTGGCCACTTTTACCATTTACAGGATACATGTCACATTTAAGAAACCTCACAATGTTTCCAGACAAAACTACTTCTACCTAATACTGAAACCTTGGTAGGGAGAGATAATGTAATTTGGTTTAAAAACAAACATGAAAAAGTTAAACCCCTGAAATCCAGCTTTCCTAATACTGAACATTATTATTTTTATTTATTTTAAAAGAACAAAGTAATTTTAAGCTCAAATGGCTTCATATAATTTTTGGAAAAGTCCTCGTACTTTTATTCACTTTCTAATTCATTACCTTTTCAAAGAACTTGGGCCAGTCACTGCTGTGGATGTTTCTTAAATTACCTCTGTCTTCAATCTTGTAGTGTCTGATTTTCTGGTCTTCAAGCCAAACAATAAAGTTTCTAAATTCTGTTTCATCTGCAACAAAGATATTTCAGAAATCATTAGAAGAATTAGAAAAAATTCACTTCCTTCTCTGCAAATAGATTTTTAACTCCAAAATAATGTTAACCGAGCTGCTTAAAGTAGAGTTGGAAGTACAGGCTTTGGATGAACAGATTAAAAAACTGTTCAAGCCCTGGCCTGCATTCATCTTCTGGCTGCAGACTCTTGGTTGTGTGAACTTGGGCTGATCACCTTAAGTTTTTGGTGCCTCAGACTGAGTTACACAAAATGAGAGTAATAATAAGACTTACCTCTTGGAATTGTTATGAAGATTAAATAAATAAGGTTAAAAACAATGTCTGGCACATATTTTTATTACTTTTTAAGTGTTACGTATTATACCCGTTCCTTTGAGGACTGGACAAAGTTAAATTTATAGCAAAGTAATAATAAAGTACAAGAAACTAAATGACAAAACAGTAAAACAGAACATACTGACCACTGTTGCCATTTACTGTCATAAGTGCAAACATGAGAAAGTTCAATACATTTCATTTAATCCTCTCGCACTTTTTTGAGGCAGGTAATATCCCCAATTAAGATGAGAAAATTGTCTTAAGACTCAAATCTAGATCTAAGCTCTGTTGCCAATGACTTTATTATTATTATTAAACAAAGACCAAGTTAAAAAAAAAACAAGATTCTATAAAAATGTATAGGCTTCCACAAGAGATTAAAAAAATACACTTATAGTGCTCAGCAATCATTTCCCATCTCCAATCCCGGCTTCCATTATGAAGTCTTGAGAATTACACAATGATCTTAGTACGCCAGGCGTTGTACTCGATTACTTTCAAACTTCTTAGTCGACCAAAAGTTAAAAACTCTAGAAGAAATGCGTAGTGGTGGGTAGCAGCTGAGCAACAGTGGGTAGCAATGTTAACCCCTTCTAAAATTTTAATGCTATGAAATCCCAAATGTTTCCATTTTACAATTCAACCCCCTGAGCATCTGCTATTAACTTTTTTGCACGAATCCACAAGCTTGTTACTTTACGTGTTTGCCCTAACTCTGTCAGTCATGGACTCCCCGTGCGCTCTCTTGGTCTCCAACTGCAGGGTGGACTCCGACTGTTCCCCACCCTCACGCTTTAGTTCCTGGCGGGCAATGAACTAGTGTTCAAGTTACTCACCACCTAGCTCAGATTTCAGCACTGTGCTCACGGTATCGCCCAATCTCCCGGAGAACCATGGAGTTGAAGGGCTAAGTTAGCAAATACTCTCTAGCGTGCTGAGGGTGCGTAGGTGGGACGTGGTGGTTAGAGTTGAGCAAGTGCACAAAGTGGCAATGCCCAGGCAGGAGTGGGTGAGGGGGGTCCGAAGCCAAGCAAAGGCGGCAGAAAACAGAAGTGCTTGGCGGTCGGGAAAAGAAGGGCCGGAGGACCCCGGGGGGAAACAAGGCCGCGGAGGGTCCGGGTGGGGGCACCGAAAGAGCGGCCGCCGGCTGGGTCACAGACGCGCGGCCGGCCTCGGGCCTCCGCCTCACCTTTGCAGTTGAAGCCAGCCGGGTTGTGGTAGTCAAGGGCCGTCAGCTTGCGTCGGAACATGGTCCCCGCGTCCCGCTCTGGTCCCCCGGGTTTCGGCTGGGAGAAGAGAGGCGAGGAGGAGGACCGGGCAGCACAGGCACCGGCGACGCGGCGAGAGGGCGGGCAGGCGCCGGGACGCTCCGAAATGAAGGTTGCTCTGTCCAATCAGAGTTTAGGAACGGCGGAGCCGGGGAATGCCCACCAATCGCGGCTCTGGCTGAGTAGGCGGGGCCACGTCGGGGCACGTCGACGCTCAAATAAACTTTATTGTCAACTTCCTGGTTGTACAATAGGCAGAAAGCTTCTGAGAAGCCACTTAGTTATCACTTGTTTTCGAAGCCAGTTTCCTCTTGTTTTTGTCGCTTTCTGGATACAGCAGGCAGAGAATAGTAAATGTAGAATTTCTATTATGGCCTTTCCTCTCATTGGGCCATAGAATTACTGTTTAGTATTTTCAGTGTATTCATTCATTCATTCAGTGTTATATGCCTCACAAATATTCTTACACTGCTAATTAAAAGATTTAGCAAGGTCCCTTTCAGACTATTTGGGAGAGACCCACAAGTAAACGTACAATGGTAACACTGTGTGATGGTTCCAGCCATCATCACCACCAGCTGTGGAATCTCTGAAGCTAGAAACTGGGCATCATCTTTTACTACCTTTCACCCTCAGTCGCAGCATCCAGCAGGTCATCCATTACCTTATACCATTACCTTACATGCAATTACCATTAACTTACATGGAAAAAATTTAAGTGTCTCAGGCCCCCAAAATAACCCCCCTTAGGCTTTCCTGATACCTTAAAGCACATCTCGCTAATGAATGCACGAAATAAATAAAAATAAAGCACAGATGCTCACAGATAAAGCTCTGAGGCTTGATGCTGAGATGCTGCTTGTGGTTCCTGGGGAAGGGGGCTTGGTGGAGCCTTGCTTGCTGCTTCAGGTGCTGCTGCCTGTATAATGGCTCGCTACAAAACAAATGTGGCATACTAATTTTGCTTTTCCCCTTTTATTGTAAAAGCAAAAATCCTCTTTAGGTTTCTTTCAGTTAGCAAAAAGAGGTACCAATGGGTTGTTGGGTTGTTGTTTTTTTTGTAAAAGTGAAGTGGCATAATGCAAACTTTTGAAAAGCAGTGGGTACCTGTACGGCTTTGAGGAGGTACTGTGAGACAATATGTGTTTTCCAATTTACATGCTTAAAGAGTGAATCAAGAAACCCAGTTTCAAGAGTGTCTTGCTTCAAATAAGATTTGATCAAAGTGCAGTTGTAAGTATATACTCTGGTGCATGCTAGTTGTATAATTAATGAAATACTAGTGAAAAAATAAAAAATGAACCAGACACGGAAGGGAAAATAATAAAGGAATGCTTACATGCAGTTGCAAATAATGCATTTCTTTATTTTTTAAATGTTTTTTATTTTTGAGAGAGACAGAGTACATGTGCACAAGTGGGGGAGGGGCAGAAAGAGAGGAAGACACAGAATCTGAAGCAGGCTCCAGGCTCTAAGCTGTCAGCGTAGAGCCTGACATGGGGCTCAAACTTACAAACTGTGAGATATCATGACCTGAGACAAAGTTGGACACTTAACCAACTGAGCCACCAGTCACCCCTGCATTTCTTTAAAAAGTGGGGAAAAGCAGCTCTTAAACTTTGTTTTCTGGAACTGACCCTTGAATGCAAAACAAAGAAACAAACAAAACCACTTTGGCCTTGTCTCTTTCAGGACCCTCAGTTTCCAGCCATTGGGAACTGTCTCTGGTCATCAGCCCCAGCCACCCCCAGGCATGGGAAGGTTGGAAGAGGATTCACACACAGAGAATGCTGAAGGGACCCCCAGACTTGAAGTAGGGGTTAAAGCTAATATTGGAAAAGAAGTATAATAGGTTATAAGCATTCCATCTCTCTTTTACAAAAAAATATTTTGTCTTTTTCTTCTGAATTGGAAGGGATACTTTGGCCATTTTTGAATGAAATGTCCAATAGGAAATGAATTATAGACAATTTCATCTCTAAGGACTAAGTCCTCTATGCTTCAAGAAGGAGAGACCAACTCTTGCCATCAAATGACCCAAACTCCAACCTCATGGTTGATCAGGGTTTTGATGGGTCATGAATCCATCTGTTTAATTATTCAACAAAGCTGTTAAGTGTCATCTGCATGCCTGGCAGTCTTGAGGCACTTTGGATGCATCTGTGAACGTAAACGCAGGAACTTCTGCCCTCAGACAGCTTGCCATCCAGCAAGGGAAGACAAACAATACTATTATAAATAATTACGTTATTTGGTATTTTAGAAGGTATAAGTCCTATGGAAAAATCATAATGAGATAAGAGGAATATGGGGTAAAGTTGGGGACTGGGGACCATAGGGGCAATGGGGAATGATGCAGGTGGCAGTTTTAAACAGGATGGTCAGGTTAGGCCTCATTGAGAAAGTGAAATGTAGAGACTTGGAGATAAGGGAGTTAGCCACATGAATAAATGGATGAAGGCAGTTCTAGATCAAGTTCTTGGTACAAATGAGACCTAAGAAGTGCTCATATATTTTTAAGTAGTAGAAAAATCAAAAGAAGAACAGCATTTCATGATAGAGGGAAGTTACATGAAATTCACATTTCAGTGTCCATTAATAAAGTGGTAATGGAAGCCAGCCACACCCATTTGCTTACTGGCTTCTTTGATGCTACAAGGGTAGATAGAGTTGGGTAGTTGCAACAGAGACCATATGGCCCACGGACCCTAAAATATTTGCAAACGTTTATATGGTCCATCAATGCAGAGGTAGCAATTTCACCATTATTACCAGGCCAACACGTTACCAGGGAAGACAACAAATGAGAGATACAGGTTGTTCTTTGAAGATTATTTTTGCAACATTTCTTCAAGTCTTAGCTGTTTCACTAGACCCCTGTGTTCCAATTATTCTTCCAAAGACAGTGAACAGAACAAGTTGGTAACAGGAATATCTACAGAAGTCTCTATATTGCACACAAAAAACAAGATTGACATTCTAATGAATGTTATCAATTTAACACCCCATTAAATCAGGTCTTTTTTTAACAAGTTGTAAATGTAGAGAGGACTTTCTTCTTCAGAGCATACTGAAGAGTACACATCTCAATCATCTCTTTATGAGACTCTTTGTTAATTATGAAGACTTGCTTTTTTTTTCTTTTTAATTTAGGCCAAGCACTGGGATTTAATGATTTAGCATGAAAAGCAAAAAGCAAGCCAGTATTGCTCGATTTTAATAGTAGAAACAGAAAGGAATAGGAATTTCCTTAGTCATACAAGGATCATAAATAAAAGCTTCCATATTTGATATAGTAGAGGAAAATCTTGCTACCTCAATAATGAAAACAATTAAGAGAAAGCAGAGCCAAGAGGGGGAGAAAGGCAATTTCTGAAAACGTCTTATGAGGACCCCGACCCAGCTCTTTAGATATGTGAGCCAATAAATTCCTTTTGATGCTAAAGCCAGATTGAGCTGGGTTTTGTCACTTACAACTCAAATAGTCCCAGGGTGCCTGACTGGCTCAGTCAGTAGAGCATGTGACTCTTGATCTCAGGATTGTGAATTTGAGCTCCATGTTAGGTATAGAGATTACTTAAAAAGAAAATCTTAAAAAAAAACCAAACAAACCAAAAAAGTCCTAACATGAGGACAGATTCCAGAAAGAGTTAAAAGAAATGGTCCACAGAGTTGGTGAGACTCCATGTGGGATGAGAAGGAGATGGATGGCTTAAAGGTGACCTTGGGAATGTCTCACATTAGAGATTTGAAGAACAGTGGCTGCAGGCATAAAAAACAGGAGCACTGGTAGAAGTGAACCAGATGGGGAGGCTCAGGAATCAAGTCCAGGAATCAAGTTCAATTTGAGTTTGAGGTGATGGTAGATGTAGCTCATGTAGGAAACCCTCTAAATATGCCACTTTGACATACACATTATTTTGAGCTGAAAGTGATTAGAAGCAGCAAACCTAGCAAAATCTCGCCCTTTTGTGCCTAAAGACAAGGTAGGATTTCTCCTTTTACTAGAGACAGACTCTTACCAGCCCAGAGATACATTAGAGGAGTCTGCAAATGAAACTTATTCTGTTTCTTCTCATATATTTCCCTTCCCAGTTCGCTGTCCTTGGAGACTAAAACTTCTTTGTCCTATCATTTCTTTACAAATGTATTGTTCTTTGTTGAAGATGCCACATCAGCTGGAATTCAAAGCCTCCACATGGAGTTACTTTTGGTTTAATTTTCTGCTGCATGATGTGCACCACAGGCATGAATACAGGCATATCTCAAAGATATTGCAGGTTCGGTTCCAGACCACAGCAATAAAGCAAATAGCACAACAAAGTGAATATCACCATAAAGGAAGTCAAATGATTTTTTAAATTTCCCAGTGCATGTAAAAGTCATATACTATAGTCCATTGAGTATGCAATAGCATTATGTGTTTAAAAAAATGTATAATCTTATTTAAAAAATACTTCATTGCTAAAAAAAAAATGCTAACCACCAAATGAACTTCCATTAAGTCACGCTTTTTTTTTTTTTTTTGTGCTAGAGTAGCCTTTTGCCTTGGCATTGATGGCTGCTGACTGGTGAGCACCGTGATTACTGAAGTTTGGGGTGGCTGTGGCAATTTCTTAAAATAAGACGACGGTGAACTTTGCTGCATTGACTGGCTTTTCCTTCACGGATGATCTCTCTGCAGCATGCTTGTTGTTTGATGGCATTTTATCTACATTAGAACTTCTTTCAAAACTGGAGTCAGACCTCTCAAACCCTGCTCCTGTTTTACCAACTAAATTTACGTCATATTCTAAATCCCCTGTTGTTATTTCCATGATCTTCAAAGGATCTTCAACAGGAATAGATTACAAACAACCTCTGCTAACTTCAAACATTTCTCAGTCACTTCCTCGCCTCTCTCAGCCTTCACAGAGCTGAAGAGAGTGAGGGCCTTGTTCTACATAAGGCTTTGGCTTAGGGGAATGTTGTGGCTGATTTGATCTTCCACCCAGACCACTAAAACATTCTCCACATCAGCAACAAAACGGTTTCGCTTTCTTATCGCTCGTGTGTTCACTGGAGTAGCACTTTTAATTTCCTTTAAGTACTTTTCCTTTGCATTCACAACTTGGCTAACTGGTGCAGGAGGTCTAGCTTTCAGCCCACCTCTGCTTTCAACATGCCTTCTTTCTCACTAAGCTTAACCATTGCTAGCTTTTGATTTAAAGTGGGAGGTGTGCAATTCTTTCCTTTCACTTGAACACTGAGAGACCACTGTGGGGTTACTATTGGCCTAATTTTAATATTGTTGTTTCTCAGGGACTAGGGAGACCTGAGGCGAGGGGGAGAGAGCGGCAAACAGCAGGTCAGTGGAGCAGTCAGAACACCAACAGGATTTATCAATTAAGTTTGCCACCTTACATGGACATGGTTCATGGTGCCCCAATTAGTAACATCAGTGATCACTGACCACGGATCACCATAACAAATATAATAACAATAGTAAAAAGTTTGAAATATTGTGAGAATTACCAAACTGTGACCCAGAGACCTGAAGTGAATAAATGCAGTTGGAAAAAATGGTGCTGGTAGACTTGTTTGATGCAGGGTTTTCACAAACCTTCAATTTTGATAAAAATGTAGTATCTGTGAAGTGCAATAAAACAAAGTATTCCTGTAAACTGTTTCTCTCCTGTTATTCTGTCTTTTTGTTACCAGGGTCTCAGCCAAGACCTCAGAAAATACAGGGAAAAGCCGGTCTTCTCTCGCAGACCCGTAAACACTCCGAGACTCAGGACTGAGGTTGAGTCAGTGGTCCAGACTAGAAATGTCAACAGGGAGCCATCTGCGTCAAGGTCATCTGTGTCAAGGTCATCTGCATCCAGGTGTGGTTGAAACCACTAGGATGAGCTCCCTGAGACGCCATGGAAAGAAAAGAGAGGTGATGACTACATCTCAGGAAAACCTGGTATTGCCATTTGATGGGTTAGGAGAAGAGTCGTGGAAACGTTTTTGTGAGAAAGTGGTTGGAAGGATAAATGGAATGAGGAATATATTGTGTCCCAAAAGGCAGAGAGGAGAGGGTTTGGAGGGACAGGGCAATGGAGATCAACATTTTTGAGTAGTAGAATTCTGTGGAGGCTTCTCCTAAAATTATTAAAAAGCTCCCTTTGAGGGCTGGAAAGCAGGTAATAAGGGAGAGGTTATGAACGCATGTATTAGCTACCATACAGTTGAATTTAGATAATCTGCTTCACAGACTCTGGTAGATACTCCTCTCCCTTCTCCTCTCCCTAGTGAGCCCTCAGGCAGATCTGTTGACTCTCTGAGACACCCACAAAGGCCTGGCCATTTCCCTTTTTTCAAATTTCTGAGAACTGGTCTTTCTCTAGGATGCTGGGAGTTGGCCCCGGGCTACTCCTGCAGGGATCCTGGTAGCGCTGTGGCAAAGTCCGGTTTCTCAAAGCATCTGTGTTCATCTTGTCAGAGGTCTTGTCCTTTTGGGTGAGCTCCCAACACAGGCTTCCCTTTGGGACCAGCCTTCCCGGGGACCTCCCCACACACCACAGCACTGGGGCTCGGCCTGTAAGCTATAAAGAAGGCGAGGGACAGTGAACGCCTGCATATCTGCCCTGATCTCACACTGGCTCTCAGATGTGAGGACACTTTAGGTAAAATTCTATTTTGATGCAGGAACACAGGATCCTCTCCCTTTTGCTTCAAAGTGTCACAGAATTATTCTGTGCTCAAATGACATTCAGGTGCATAAGCCAATAAATTCCTTGTGGTGCCTGTGCCAGGTTGGGTTGGATTTTGTCAAATTAGGGCAATTTAGGAGGAAGTCAGTCCTGGGTGTGGGTGAGGAACACCATTCATTCAGTAAATGTTTATTGAGCACCTGTCCTGTACCATGCTAGATGCTTAAGGTATAAGGATGAAAACAGATCTTCTCACTTCCATGGTGTGTACAGCTCAACAGGGAGACAGAATACAACTGCAATAGGCAAAGGATATGGAGATGAACATAATGGGACTTAGGGTGGTCAGGGGGGAACTCTGGGAGGAGGTGTCAGTGAGGCTAAGTCAGAAAATCGGAGCTGTTATTAAATGTAGCAATGAGGGAAAGAACCAGAAACTAGTGTGAGGAGCACAAAGGCCATTTGGTAGGAAGGTCACGATACTGTGGAGCAGAAGGCACCCCAGAGTGTGGTAGGAAGGCAGTGATCAGGGCAGGTGGGGGGTTGCTGTTCAGGGAGGAGGGAGTGAGGATAGAGGAAGGGCAGGTGAGAAACCCTCTCTCTGTGGCTGCACTCCAGCCAGGTGCTCAGGGTCTCCTCAACTGGCCCTCACCCTTGGTCTATAAAGACAAACAAACACTCACCTAGCTTCTAACGCTTACGCTCACAGCCACAGATGACAACAGCCCTTCCTTAAAGTACTTGCCTGAGAAAGTGCAAGCTATCAAAAAACTTTGCTGTTTGGGGGCGCCTGGGTGGCTTAGTCGGTTAAGCGTCGACTTTCGCTTAGGTCATGATCTCGTGGTTCGTGGGTTCGAGCCCCGCATCGGGCTCTGTGCTGACTGCCAGCTCAGAGCTTGGAGCCTGTTTCAGTCTGTGACTCCCTCTCTCTCTGACCCTCCCCTGCTCATGCTGTCTCTCTCTCTCTCTCCTAGAAATAAATAAAAAACATTAAAAAAAAACCAAAAAAACTTTGCTGTTTGTTCTTGAGTCATCACCTGGGCCCTGCCTCTCGGTTCCACGGGAGGATACAGTCCTAATTTGGATAGTGCCAGCTAGCAGACATAGCTGGCTTAATCACATTTATACCGATAAGCTCTTTGTCATTTTTCATTTCCCTGATGGTACTAAGGCCCCGTTTACCCCCTCTCCCTACTCCTTCACTGGCCCATTCACCTCTCCAGCTCCAGGTTGAGTCCAGTTCAGGATGGACCCTGTTTCCTACTGCAGTAGTTATGACTGATCAAAATCTGTCCTTACCACTTTAACTAGTGTCCAGCTTTGTTTATCTTTGCCTCAGGCCAGTGGGGCCTTGGAGGCCATGGTGAGAAGTCTGGATTTTATTCTAAGTGCAACAAAAAGTCATTCAAGGCTTTAAACAGGGGGTGGCAAGCTGTGACTTGGGTTTTAAGATCCCTCTGGCTACTGCGTGAACAGAATATAGTTGGAAAAGGGTAAGGAAGCTGGAGGCCACTAAGGAGGCTGCCGCTGGGGGTAGGGTGAATGTCGAAGCCATGAACAGTATCTAGCACATCATAATGTATCCAGAGGGGATTCGCTGTTGCAAATCACCCTCCACTCTCTTTCAGTCATCATTGTGGGTGACTGAGAGGCATCCCCATGAACTATTTGCCTTCCTACCTCCTTATTACTCGGCATTGCTGGAAGAGCTAGATAGCCATTTGGGCAATTTTTCAATTATAGAAAATAAATTCTAAGGCTGAGAGAAAGAGAACATTAGAAAGGAAGGGAGAAATACAGCCTGTGATCAGTCAGGAGACATACTTCCCAGCTCTCCCACTGTGACTGACTCTTCATTCGAAGAGATTTTCCTACTTTCCAGTGAGAGGCCGCTCCCACTTCCTCTCCTACGCTCAGGAAAAGCACAGGAATTTCCCTAAATGCTTTTTCTTTTGCAAAGCTCCCTGGAAAATATTGGGAATGTGCTACTACACTGGGGTTTAATAATGAAGCTAAAGAGCAAAACGTTTCCTCTAACACTTGAACACTGTTTATTTTTCACGTTTGCTGGGTCATTCCTACTTTAGTTTTGGCAAATGAGAACAGCAGCCTCCTGGGAATTCAGCGTTCAGTACCTAATATTCCATGCTGGGCACGGGTGTCCGCAAGTGCAAAGAAAAAGCAATCTTTGCCATCCACTCCTCTCCAGCTGAAATCAGGCAGTCTCCAGGACAGCATTGCTGGAAACTGAGAGCTGACCTCATGGTCCTGCTAATGACTATGTAGGAATAATTTAGGTTGTTAATGAGGGTCTGAGCTATGTCCCCAGTGAGCCCAGCTTTCTGGCAGCAGCTGCCGTTTTCACACCCTCGCAACACAGTCAGGAAATAGTTGCAATTTGGTTTTCGTAAAAACCATAGATTTACTTTTGATGTGGGTCTCTTCCGTAGTGCCCCTGGGAAGTAACCTAGGTCCCAGCAGAAAGTGAAATAAAAATAGTCCACAAATGTGAACCTGATTTCTGCTTTGCAGAAATCCTCCTTCCTACACATGGGAGAAGCAAAGTCACAGTCAGGTACGATCTCTTTCTCTAGGAATGGCACCTACATTTGAGGGGAAATTCTGAAATGCCAAGGCGTGAGTGGCAGTTGGCAGATCGGGTCGGTGTCCTTATTGACCTCCCCTGGCATCCTCTGGGATGTTCTCATTTCTGTCCAATCTTTGTTGGAGCACAAGTCACTGCGGTGCCTGTCTCGTGCCCACGACCAGGTGGGTCTTCAGTTCTCTGTGCTGCCCTCAGTTATTCGGGACTACGCCATGGCTCCTGGACCACCAAAGTGACAGGAATTCCATTTCCATGGCCTCAGGGACTCTGGGGACCACAGCACTGATCCCCTGCCACAGCCTATGAAACAGAGCAACGCAGCCCTATCTTCTTACATTGAAGGATACAGCTGGTAGCCCACGTGCAGCCCTCATGGATTTTGTTTGATACGTACTCATTGATGAAAAACATTAAAAATTAGAGCTATCATATTAATCAGAAAATGTTGCATATTTCAGATCCTTCTCCCATCCTTTTCTGTCTCTTTACTTTCTCTGAGCCTACAAATAGACTTATATCACCTTTTTAAAAAAAGCATTCCCAGGGTGCCTCGTGGCTCATTCGACTGAGTGTTCGACTACGGCTCAGCTCATGATCTCCTGGTTCCTGAGTTCGAGCTCTGCACTGGGCTCTGCGCTGATGGCTCAGAGCCTGGAGCCTGCTTCAGATTCTGTGTCTCCCTCTCTCTCTGCCCCTCCCCTGCTCATGCTGTCTCTGTCTCTCTCTCAAAAAGAAATAAACATTAAAAAACATGGAAAAAAAAACATTCCTCATAACACGCTTCCATCTGCCACTTCAAGCTTACTTTTCCAGTTCTGCTTCACATGTTATACCACGTCGTACTAAAGACTTGACATTTCCTAAACCCCAGTGTTCCTCAAACTATGGTGAAGGACCAACTTTTAAATTTCCAATCTATCACAGACTATACTTTTGTAAAATAAAAATGTAACTCCAGAAAACTGAAATTAAAGAGATACACACAAATACAAGCTCAAGTTATTATTCTTAGTTTAAATAGAAATAAAATTACTATTTAAGCTTTTTATTTATTTTTTGAGTTTATTTTTATTTATTTTTAAAATATATTTATTTATTTTGGGGAAAGCACAAGCGGGGAGGAGCAAAGAGAGGGAGACAGAGAATCCCAAGTGGGCTCTGGGCTGACAGGCTGACAGCAGCAAGCCCCACACGGGGCTAGAACTCACAAACCATGAGATCATGACCTGAGCCGAAGTTGGACATTCACCTGACTGAGCCACACAGGTGCTCCCAAATTTATTTATTTATTTTTTGAGAGAGAGAGAGAGAGAGAGAGAGAGAGAGAGAGAGAGAGAGAGGTGGGGGAGGGAGGGTCAGAGAGACAGAATCCCAAGCAGGCTCTGCACCATCAGTGTGGAGCCTGACACAGGGCTCAAACTTACAAATCATGAGATCATGACCTGAGCCAAAGTCAAGGGTCAGACACTTAACTGACTGAGCCACCCAGTTGCTTCTATATAAGCTTTTAAATGCTTACTCTCAGTGGCAGTACTTCTTACATTATGGATCAACAATAATTGTAAGCACAACCCTAAATAATTCCCAGACTTCTCTGCTTCTATGACTTTGCCTATGCTGTTCCATCCACCAAGATGTTGTGCTTTCTGTCCATCTTCCCTTCCTTACCCTCCCTCATTACATTTATTTTACAAAGATCTTGTGATCTTCCAAAACCCTTTCAAATGCAACCTCCCAATACAACCAGGTAAGGAGGCATCTTACTTGTTTGGTGAGCCCCTATGGGACACAGATCAACTATCATCCTGTTGACATTGTATAATGATCACTGTATTTATGTCATCATACTCCTACCTGATGCTAAACTTCTTCAGCTCAAGAACTTTCCCATGAGTTTCCCAATGGTTTCCTAAGGCTAACCCAGAGCCCTGCATCATAGTAAGTTTTCAACACATAGTTGCTGGGTTGAAGTACTTCAATTAAAAAAAAAATGGCAATGATGCCATTGGTTGGCTACAGAGTATTACTGGCAAAGGTGGGAACAAAATTCAGTACTTTGGGCTCTTAGTTTAATTGCCACAGATTCTCACAAATTTAGTCCTAAACGTGGGATAAATCAGACAGAGATAAATACTGGATGATATCACTTACATTGGAATCTCAAAATGCCAAACTCATATGCACGGAAAGTAGAATAGTGGTTACCAGGGGCTGGGGGTGGAGAAATTAGGGAGATGTTGTTTAAGGGTAAAAACTTGCAGCTCTAGAGATTTAATGCACAGAATAGTGAATATATTTAATAATATATTTAATAATACTGTATCATAAACTTCAAAGTTGCTAAGAGGCTACATCTTAACTGTTCTCACTCCAAAAAAGAAGTAATAATTATGTGACACGATAGAGGTGTTTGCTAGTCTTATTGCAATATATAAATGCACCCAACCAATATGCCCTCTACACCTGAAGCCGGTATCCATCCTGTTCTTTCCAATGGAGAATTAACACCAGGGGTCATATCAGGCCCAGGCACAGCTGGACCACCCGAGGAAACTGTAGGAATTGCAACCCCACAAGCTTACAAGTTGTTAACCAGCATTACCCTAGTGATATAATCACCAAGTGTACCTAATGAATTCTGTAACATAAAGAACAGAGAAATTTTTTCAGATTCTAAGTGTCTTGAGATGGAAAAGACCTCAAGGGACCAGATGAAGCGGTACCACAGCATCTGCTAGCCTGACACCCTGGGCATCCAATCAACAGCACCCACCTTCTCAGAAGACCTCTGTCCAAACTTTGCCCTTAACAACCCTCACTTTGCAAGCCATCAGGGAGTTCAGGACTTTTGAGCGTTACCCCCTCTTCTCCTGGGTAATGCCAAAAAACAGGCTATGTTTCTTCCCTGCAAAAGTTCAGTGTCAGTTTTTATTGGTGCGCTGCACATCAGGAAGACAAACTCTTCTTTGGTTCAGTTACACACCTTAAACTTACACGATGTTATGTATCAGATCTCAGTTTTAAAAGTAAAACCAAGGGGCACCTGGGGTCTCAGTTGGCAAATGTCCGACTCTTGATTTTGGCTCAGGTCATGATCTCACACTCATGAGATCAAGCCCCACGTAGGGCTCTGCGTTGAGCATTAGTATTCTTTCTCTCTGCCCCTCCCCCACTCCTTCTCCTTCTCCTTCTATCTCTCTCTCTCAAAATATATGCATAAGCATTTAAAAACAAAACAAAACAAAACCACTTGAACTCTATATTACAGAGAATCAGAAAAATCTGATTAACAAAAGAAAACCACAGCTTTATTTATTGTTGCCAAATGAAATTTGGCAGTCTGAGTGTCTTACCTGAATTATAATGAACGCTCAGACATCTTGAAGCAAATGAAAAAGCCCTTGAATTAGAATTCACATGTTCTTTGACCTTGGTACATTTTCACCCAAGAACTGGTAATTCCTGATACTTTTTCTGGCTTAAAAAAGGAGGAGGGGTGGGGTGAGGGCCTCAAGAGAATTAAGAGATCCAAAAGGTGTGTTACTTAGCAGAGTGCTAGAGGGAGGTCATCCAACCTCATAGGGACTGCTTTTGGAAGAGAACACCTCTCTGGACTGGTGCAGTGAAGGAATCAGCCATTTGGAAGGAAGATCGAAGATACATTTAAAATCCTGACTCCCCATTCAGGGTCTCCCTGAAGTTGAAGGAGGTCAGACATTTTCCAGTTTTTGAGGTTTTAGGTTTATTTTGAAAATCAGGGAACTCAAAGCCTTGTAAAAATTGTGGTATATATTAAATGTTAAACATATTCCAAATTAACACTTTTCTCTCTCTCTCTCACTATATATGTATCCTAAATGTGGAAATTTAAAAGTATGCATGTGAGAGGCTGTGTGAGATTCAGCCAAGATATGGGGGTTCAGATTATTTGTCGCTGATGTTCCCTTCTTTGTGTCCCCAAATTTTGAATATTTGCCTCCTAGTTTTTCTTGGAAATTTGCAGCCATTTTTCCTCTATGGACAAACATTCCCCAACATTCTTATTCATACCTATGATTTTAATTGCCATGTGTTTGCTTATTCTCAAACATCCTCAGGTCTGGGGAAATTATTAAAATTTCCATGCCTCAGTTTCTGGATCTGTTAAATGGGAATAATAATGACACTTGCCTTGTAAGCTTATGAAGATTAAATTTTAATCAATATATGCACCAATATATACTGTACATATATTATACATGCATACATGTATACACTTAATGCACATGAATACGTATGCAACGACAGACCTATAACATACATATTTTGCGTGTGTATGCATATATATATACATGTATGTTAATTCACATGGACATATACATGTATATATGAATATACAAAGAATGCAAGTGTGTATACATGTATATAGAGTACTTGCAACAGTGCCTGGCACATAGTACACATTGTATTATCTTATCACTGCTTCTCAAGCTCAGTGCTTGAACCACACTGAACCAATATTAGTTCCCTCTCTGCTCCTTTGCATTTATTCCTCTCTCAGCCTAGAATAGCCTCCTATCCTTCCTCCATTTGGCTGTCTTCCTGACTCAGATCACCACCTTAGAGGGGTCTTGGATCACCTTCTCTCCAGTTGGTGGGGCTGGATGTCCCTTCCACACGTGTAACTTCCTTCAACATATCGTCATTCCATGGAATTATTTCTTATCTGTCTCCATCACTAGATGGCGAACTCCTTGAGGGTAGTGTTTGTGTCTTACTGCTTTTGAATCCTCCTTAGCACAGTGTTCGCGCACGGAGCAGGGCTCACGAAATATTTGCTGAACAAGGGCAATCTAAAAAATCTATAGGCAGGGCTTGTATATACATCTAGGTGTGGGCCAGTGAGCCCTGTGGAGAGCTTGGGCATCTACAGGAGAGGAAGGAGGGCCCAGGGCAGGTCCAATGGGAGAAGCCCTCCCCCGCCCCCCCACATTGGACAGGAGGGTGGAGGAAGGAAACAGGGTTAGCAGGAATATGGACAGCTGTCCCTGTGAGTGCCCTGGGGACACTTTGTTCTTCTCTGCAATGCTGTAGGTTCTAGTCGTAGCTTTGCCCCTAATTGACTGTGATCTTGGAAAACCAGTGCTCTTAACTCCAACTTCCTCGTCTGTAAAACAAGGACCCAATTGACTGCTCTACCTGGGATAACGTGTAGCTGTATTCGCCTCTACAGCAAAACTGACTGCTTTTGGCTGTGACCATTCCGACGGGGCAGTGTCCATGCCTTGCTGGTTGCTAACTTCGAACGTCCACCCTGACCTCCAGCTCCATGCTAAGTACACACGTAAAGTTGCTTTCTTTTTATTTAGTAAATATTAATCATTTGCATACTGCTTTCTGAATTTTCCTATATTATTTTTACCTATACTACCTCTTTGATTAACATTTTTATTTAAATTGGTCACGTTTTATGTATGCCCCCTTTTAGCCTTTCTATACAAAAGTATTCTTAAATTCACAAATTTCACATGCAAGTGGTACTTTTTTAAAAATAGAGCTTATTTATTTTGAGACAGAGAGAGAGTATGTGCACAAGCAGGAGAGGGGCAAAGAGAGTGAGAGAGAGAGAATCTCAACCAGGTTCCTTGCTGTCAGTGAGGGGCCGGAGGTAGAGACTGATCTCGCAAACTGAGATCATGGCCTGAGCTGAAATCAAGAGTCAGACACTTAACCCATTAAGTCACCCAGCCTTCCGGCAAGTGGTACTTTTGAATACACATGAAAATATAAGCATAACTGTCGTATTATATTCATCTGTGGGCTTTCTACAATCATCTTGAGTGACGGCGTGCTCACCACCCTTTGGGGAATCTCATATACTAGTGGTTCTTAAAGGGGGACCGACAACATCAGCATCACCTGGGAACTTGTTAAGAATGCAGTTCTCGGGGCGCCTGGGTGGCTTAGTCGGTTGAGCGTCCGACTTTCACTTGGGTCATGATCTCACGGTTCGTGGGTTCGAGCCCCGCGTCGGGCTCTGTGCTGACTGCCAGCTCAGAGCCTGGAGGCTGTTTCTGAGTCTGTGTCTCCCTCTCTCTCTGACCCTCCCCTGCTCACGCTGTCTCTCTCTCCTAGAAATAAATAAAAATATTAAAAAAAAAAAAAAAGAACCTAAGAATGCAGTTCTCAAGCCCCACTCCAGACTCACAGACTCTGAGCCGGAGGGTGGGACCAGCAATCTGCATTTTAACAAGCCCCCAAGGCGATGTGCTCAAGATGGAGAGCAGCTGTCCTTGAACTTGGTGCACTCCTGTGAGCTGAGCTGACCTCCTCCACACAGGAGTTTCTAACTCGGACTTTTCGCCACCTCCTTCCAAGACTGTTCTGGTTCAGCCACTGAGACCTGAACAACAGCGAGGCACCGTTGCTTTTCCTGAAGCGGGTACAACTGGATCCCCACTGAGACTGCCTTCATTGGAACAATTTCCTTCCCTTGTCATTGTTTTCTGATCTTTCAGGCATTGAGTTGATTACATTCGGAGGAAGAAATAGGTCAAATCCTCTGTTCCATAAAAACTAATTACCTTCTCTGTCCTCCTGGTGAGGTGGGGTAGTCTTTTGCCTTCCCTTTTCTCCTCTGTCAAGGCTCTCTCCGCTGGGCTGGTGGCCTGAGGTTCTCAGATGTGTGTAGGTACCTCAGAGGCTTCTCTGCTCCTCTGAGAAGAACCGCGATCCCTGCAGGGGGAGGCATAGGAACTTGTAAGCCATCTTGCTTTGCTCAGCCATTGACATTTCAGCACCGGCATTGATACCAACAGGCCAAGTTCAAGGACCCACAGGGGGTTCCTGTAGCACCAGCGAAGAGGGTCCTTGGCTTCATGCAGGATGGAAAACAAACGTGAGCCAGCAGGAGGTGAAGAGTTTACTGAAGATATATACGGAGAGACAGACAGACTGAGCATCTGGGATACTTGGAAAGGAAGAGAAAGAGTTTCATGCTTGCTTGGGGCCTGGGGTTTTTTACTGATGATCGTGGTCTGGTGCACGTCTCCTGTCAGGCATCCAGAAACTGGTTAGAATGAGGACAAGGTCCAGGTGTCCATTGTAAATCGCTTATTCCCTGAAGCTGGGGGTCTTGACGTCCTGAAGATGTCTTAGCACCTGTGGCCTGGAATACACATGATGGCTTCTTTCCTCTGGCCGTTCTCATCTGGTCCTTCCTTAGATGTATTCTATTCTAGAGAAACCATTAACTCCTGTCCCGTACAAGGATGACAAATGCAATTTACATTACAAGGCATGGGTAGAGTGGGGTGGGGGTACAGGTCGTGGCAAGAATAAAAGCCAGAAAAGAAGCAAAGGGAAAAACATACCTGTTCCTCTCATGGGGTGCCTTCCATTTCCCTGTTCAGTATCACAGGTTCCTTTTGGAGGCTTCTTCATCTCTTCTCCACTTACACTGACAGCTATGCAAATCTCAGCTACTTTGTGCTTCAGCTTCTTACCTGCCTGGGCAGCTTAACTGTTCCATCCCCACCTCTCAGAAGAGCTCTACTTTTGCATTTCCTGGAATAGCCCCCTCCTCCGTACCTCTCAGCCAACACGTCCAAAGCCAAACAGATCATGTTTGATGGGACGGGAAAAAAAATATTCCCTCTACCCTTCTAAATTCTTGGTTGGGGCCCTCTGTTACAAAAGACAGATTAACAAGAGAAAAATGAACAGAGGTTTTAGCATGCATATCTCATGTATGCATGAGACACACCCAGGGAAAAATAAGAAACTCTCCAAGAGGTATCTTAGAATTTAGGCTGAAATATGATCATCAGCGAAAACCAAAAAAGGGTTTGGGAAGTCCAGTTGTAGGGGGTCGACCAGGAAAAGTTTGATCAGTAAGAGGAAGGCTTATTTTTTTTTTAATTTTTAAAAATGTTTATTTATTTTGAAAGAATGTGCAAATACACACATATGTATGAGTGGGGGACAGAAGGGGGCAGGGAAGAGAGAATCCCAGGCAGACTCCATGCTGTCAGCATAAAGCCCCACGTGGGGCTTGAACCCAAAACCGTGAGACCATGGCCTGAGCTGAAACTGAGTCAGACACTTAACCGACTGAGCCACCCAGATGTCCAGAGAGTAAGGCTTGCTATGAGGATTTAAGTCAGTGGCTTCTACACTGATGAGAGTTTCTTAGGCTTCACTCATCTCTCTAAGGTACGGGAGAAGGAGACACCCTCACAAATGTAGATTTCTTTTATAAATGTAAATTTCCCTTACAAAAAGGTAACTACTCTGTTTTCAGAGCTTCTCTCCTGCCTGTTCTTTCTTAAAATAATCAACTCAAAATAATCTTTATGTCAAAGGGGCATATTTGGGGATGATAAATTCTCACCCCCCACCCTCCACAGTAACCCGCTTTTGTTTTCCTGCATTTCCTATCTCAGCCAATTGCTGTATCATCCAAGACAGAAATCCTTCCCTCTTCATCATACACATTCAGTGGGTCAGCAAAGCATGGCAGTTCTGTCCCTTGCACCTGAATCTTTCCTCCTTGCACCCTCGAAGTCACTTTCTTAAAGAAGGCCCTTCTTCTATTTCAACAACAGCTTCTAGGCTGGTCAGTCCTTTCTGCGCCTGCCCGTAGCTCCGCAGCTGAAGTAGATTTTAAATAACCAATCAAATATTGGTGCTTCGCTGCAAAAACTTTTTCAGCTGCCAGCTCCCTCTGGCTAAAGTTCACGTTTGCAAACCACGCCCTTGAGTACCTGGCCCCAAACTTCTTTCCTGCATTGTTGCCATTCCCAGAACCCAGGAGCTTTACCCCCTCTGGGCCTAGGAGGCTTCCCTGCCCCCCGCTTAGACCCTCCTTTCCAGGTCTGGGGAGTTCCCACCAGCTGGTGAATCTCAGCTGTAGTGTCAGCTCTGCAGGTTTCCGTGACTTCTCCCCACATCCAGCCAAGCCTGGGTCCTGTCCCCTGTGCACCTTCAGTGGCTCGGAAGTGAGGGCCTCTGCGGAGCCCCTCCCTGCTAGGCCCCCTCAGGGCCCAATGCAGACACTTATATGACTAACCAGCACTGCACCAGCCTAAGGAGATCAATCCTCTCCCCGCCCCGCAGGTGCAGGGAAGAACAAAGTTTTTCTCTACCCTCCTAGGGTCCCCGGCAGGCCGAGTCTGAACATTAAACTGAAGGACAGCTTATCAGGAGAAAAGCATAAACATTGTTTCTCTTTTTAATGGTTATTTTTATTTTGAGATAGAGCACAAGGCAGGCAGAGGGGCAAAGACAGAGGGAGAGAGAGAATCCCAAGCAGGCTCTCAGCACAGAGCCTGCCTCGGGGCTCGATCCCATGACCCTGAGATCATGACCCGAGCTGAAATCAAGAGTCAGAAGCTTACCAGACTGAGCTATCCAGACACCCCAAAGCACACACATTTTTAAATATATTTACATGTACCTGAGAATCTTCACAAGAAGTAAAGTGACCAGAGCAGGCAGTTTTTATACCATTTAGACAAAGAAACAGTAAATTTGTGGAGAATTGACAAGACAAAGGGACTTGGGCGAGGGGTAATCCAACTAAGGCTAGGTAGTCTTTGGAAGACAAGGGTTAGTTTAATACGATTTGTTGCAAATTCCTCTGATGCCATGTCTGGGCTGATTGGAGTCTGACTCCAGAAAAAGAAGAATTTCTTTCCTGCTGACTGTCAGAAAGGGGGGGAATTTTCCCCCAGGATTTGCTTTCAACTCGAAATAATTTTTATGTCAAGGACGCATATTGTAGGGTGACGTATTCTGGTTTCCTCATGGGCTACCTCATAGCCACAGAGTGCCACATCTAAACATGAAAAGTTGTTAACACAACTCTATCTCAAAATGAATAAACACACAAAAGAAAAGCCCTAACAAATCTGGAAGCCTGGAGCAGAACCGACATTATGCATCAGGTCCCCAGGGCACTGGCTAAGCCCACATCCCAGCCACACTGGGCTTCTTAGAGGACAATCCCCATCTCGAGAAGCTGAGAACCCAAGCCATCTATCCCCAAGCCCCACAGTTTATTGTCTGCATTAAGGTGTCCTCACTGTTCTATGACCTTCATTAGCATAACTTTACTAGTACAGGGACTCATACGTTGGAAGAACGAAGTTGGAAAACTTTGTTTCATTAGAGAAATTCTGGAAAGTCTTGTCAAATCATCAGCAGATAGTTTACATTCCTAGATTCACCTTACTTACCTTGTTTGTATCAGCTAGTGGTAAATTGTTGCACTGTAATCCTTACCCAATCCTAACAAGACCTCCTTCCCTCCACATTGAAAAGTCTACATTAGGAGTACCTGCTGGCTTAGTCGGTAGGACATGGGACGCTTGATCTTGGGGGTTGTAAATCTGAGCCCCACGTTGGGTGTAGACATTACTTAAAACAACAGCAACAAACTTAAAAAAAAAAAAACTACCTTAAAGCAGACCTCAAAGTCTTAATCAGATCATCTCCTTTCCTGTTGAGTCTTCAGTCTCCCTTATGCGGATAAGTAATAAACTCAGCTTTGCCTTATTAACAGGTGGTTTGGGAAGCCTGCAGTCAACAGGACTTTGCGTTCCCCAGGCTTCTCACCGAGTCTGACAGTGAAATTCTCTATCTTCAGATGTTAAAAACCTGTGAAAAACCTGACCCAGCATTGAGATAATGCTTCTATCTCTAGATCAAACTCTGTCTTTGGCTTTTCCCTGGCGGCAAAACCCACCTGCAGATGCAAATGCGACCACATGGTGCTTTCTGAACACTGACCAGCAGAGGGTGCTCTTGAAAAAGATTTCTTTGGAAGCTTCCTGTCAGGGACTGGAAAATTCCCACACAGGAGGCACTGCTTAATTTTCATTATTGTAATTAATGGTAAATGCAAGTGGAGCTTCCCTAGGACATAGACCAGAACAGGAACAGAGTGATAGAGGTGCCAATGGCAGGAAACCCAGTGGAGAACCTTCCCAGAGTGGCCCTCGGATGACAACTTAAAGCCTCTAGTGCGGTTTGCCCTCTTACCAAGACTGTGGCAATAACAGAACTCTCCCAGTCCTGAGTAATTCTGAAACCTGCCACATTTAGCTGGTGCCACGTAGAAGTCCAGAATGACTTACTTTGGGGTTCCTGAGAAATTATTCTCAACATTCATGCAGAAAGTCACTCTAAGCCAGGAGTTAGCAAACTTCTGGTAAGAATGGGTATTTTTTACTTTTGCAGGCCGCGCGGTTTCTGACATAATTTCCCCAATCTGCTGTTGTAGTTCAAAGGCAGGCACAAAAAGTACAAAACGAACGGGTGTGACTGTTTTCTAATGACACTTAATTTGGGGGCCCTGAAATTTTGAATTTTGTATGATGTTTACAGGTCACACATAGCTGCCTTCTTTTGACTTTTTCCCAACCATTTAAAGATGAAAAAGCATTAAAAAACATTTTTAAATGTTTATTTATTTTTGAGAAAGAGAGAGAGAGAGACAGTGTGAGTGGGGGAGGTGGGTGGGGGGCAGGGAGCAGAGGGAAACACAGAACTCAAAGCAGTCTCCAGGCTCTGAGCTGTCAGCACAGCCCAACGTGGGGCTCAGACTCACAAACCATGATATCACAACCTGAGCCAAAGCCAGACACTCAACTGACTGAGCCACCCAGGCACTCCTAAAAACCATCTTTAATTTTTTGGCCATACAAAGAAAGACCAGATTTGGCCCACAGCCTGGGGTTGCCAAACTCCTGCTCGAAGCCACCTGTCCACCCCAACTTTTTACTCCATCTGTAATTTCTACACCTCTCTGAGAGAATATCTTTGTATATTTTCCCCCCTGATACCGTCTAGGAATAGCCTCCAAAAAAGGCGAAGGAAACAAAACATCTCTTTGAGGTCCTCCTATTACTGAGCAGAGAATTGTTGAAAATTCTGGACCGAGTTCAGGGGTTAATAAAAACTCATGATTTTCAAGGGTCAACACAACAAACTGCTTTTTCTGGAGTGAATATTTACTGCGAAATGCATGTTTTGCCAGGGAGGCTCTGCCACATCAGCACTGAACTAGGGGGAGGGAGGGAGAGTGAAGCCAGATACTTCAGGGTTTGAGCCCAGAGTCTTAGTGAGAGAGGTCTTGGACGTGTATGTGACTTCACTTCTTCAACCACTCCTCTCTGTAATATGAGGAGATAATATTATCTATCTGAGGGAGCTATAAGGAGGATACATAGCAGGCACTAAAGGCACTAAATACCCAGAAGATGGAAATGAACCTAAGAATGGCTTCGTCAGTGTATGAGAACCAGCCTATGCTCCAACTTCAGTAATGGAATATATAGCATCTTAGCCCCCCTGGGCTGTTATATCACAGGACACAGTGGTTCAGGGGGGCTAGAAAGCATAGGCTGGGTAGATTTTGGTGACAGAAGTGTATTGCTCACAGTTCTGAAGGGTGGGAATCCAAGATGAAGGTTCTGGGAGATTTGGAGTCTGGGCAGGTTCTGCTTCCTTGTCACAGACAACCGTCTCTTCTCTGTGTCCTCACAAGGTGGAAGGAATGAGGGATCGCTCTAGAGTCTCTCTTATAAGGGCACCAATCCCACTCATAAGGACTCACTCTTATCACCAAATCACCTTTTAAAGTCCCTACCGCCAAATGCCATCATATTGGGGGTAAGATGTCAACATGTGGATTTGGGGGGACACAAACATTCAGTGTATAGGAAGAATAGGGCAAAACAAATGGATTGTGAGATCCTTGAGAGCAGGACACACGCTGAGTTCCTCTTTTTCTGACTCCCTAAGTTTAGTCAGTGCCCCGCCACCTAAATAGGGCCTCAGTTGAGGGGAAACACGTGTTCCTGGATGGAAAGCTATGCATTGCTCAGAGCACACACTTCCCACACCGATTCCATGGGGGCTGGGCCACCATTTCTTGCCTTTGGGCTATTTTATAACTCTGTGAGTTATAGATAACTGATAGCTATGTGAAATACTTCCTATTTTAGATAGGCAACTAAATTCTGCCTAGTGGCGCTCCAATTGGCTTCTCTCTCCTCATGTGAAAGCAGACAGTTTTATACCACTTGCAAATTCATTTCAGTATTCCTGCTCTATAAATATGTCTGCTTTTTGACCTTTTAAAAAAATGCTTATTTACTTATTTATTTCTGAGAGAGAGACAGATAGCATGAACAGGGGAGGGTCAGAGAAAGAGGGAGACACAGAATCAGAAGCAGGCTCCAGGCTCTGAGCTAGCTGTCAGCACAGAGCCCGATGTGGAGCTCGAACCCACGAACCATGAGATCATGACCTGAGCCGAAGTCAGACGCCCAACCGACTGAGCCACCCAGGCGCCTCTGACCTTTTTTTTGAACTAGTTGTAACATCTACCTTATTTCTTTAACAATAAGGAGTTAAATAAAATCTTCCACCTGTGTTTATTTTACACTTGTGTGAGAATCATGATTTTTTTTTTTAACTTCTGTTTGTGGAAAATTATCTCTTAACACACTCATTGTGAAACTGAATTCAGGAATGTCTTTTTAGAAAACATTTGAACAGCATCCTAGGGGACAACTGAAAACATTTCTGTCTTGCCCTTTAGAATCATCTTTTCTTATGTTCTACTCACGACTCTTGACACTAAATAGCTATAAGATTTTGAATGACACATTTCCCCATCTGGAAAATAGGGGGTTGGAAGAGAAAACTGTTCACAAAGCAGCAGTTTTCAACTTTGTGATCTAAGGACCCCTTTCTGTCTCTTAAGATTATTAAGAACACCCTCATATTATTATGGCTTTAGCTTCTGTGGGTTTTATCTATTGCTATTTATAATATTAGAAATTAAAACACAAATTTTTTAAAACATGCACTTATTAATCATTGTAGTAACAACAAACCCATTATATGTTAATATAAATAACATTTTTATGAAATATAACTGTGTTCCCAAACAAAAAAAAATACACTGAGGCAAGCATCATTGTTTTACATTTTTGTAAATTCCCTTATTGTTCAGCTTAATAAGAAAGTGCTGGGCTCTCATATGTACATTTGCCTCTAATCTGTGGTGATGTCAATGTCATGTCAACTCTAGAAGCTCCACTGTACACTCAGGAGAGGATGAGAGTAGAAAAGGCAAATTATACCACAGCATTATTATGAAAGTAGTTTTGAGCCAGCAGACTGTCAGAAAGGATCTCAGGACCCTCAAGAGTTCTGGAATACTCTTTGAGACCTGCTGTTATAAAATAAACCAAGATGTCCCAGAGGCGGGATGATGGGATGCACCTAGGCATGCTGACCCCTTTCTTAAAGCGACAGTTTGCTTTTGCAGACAGTCTGGAACAGTAAGCTTTTTCTCATGGGTGTGCTTATGCACATGCTCTGTGCTGGGATCCCGTGTGGCAAGCTCCAGTGGGATATTGCATCTTCCTGGAGTAGGGACAGGAAATGGGGTGGGGGCGTGGTGGGGAAAGGAAATGAGCACCATTCTTATCTCTTTGTCAGAAGCTCTGAGTGAAATCTTGAAGCTGCATTTGCAAGGGCCTTTGTCCTGAGACTCCCATCCTTTCCTCTGATCAGCGCTTTTGGAGCGAAGCCCCTGGAAGTCTCCACTGAATTGAAGTAGCCACCTAGACCCTGCTTCTGACCCTTGGATGGTCACTGAGCTCTGAGATCACAGGGAAGCAGTTGTTAGAACAGCAGGTGGAAAGGGAAGGGATTTTCCCCTCCTGAAACAGATCTGGAAAAAAAAAACAAAAAACCCAAAACCCTTTGGACTTTCCCTGTTAGACTCGTCATGATTTTCCTTACACAGGCTCCTCCAGACCAGGAAATATTTTTTGTGCAAGTGAACACTTTTTAGGTACCAAATGACCCCAGTGAAGGAAAGGGAAGAAGCATCAACAAGAAAGAGTTTGCTGATTTCTTCGTTCCGGAAAAGCAACTCAGAGGTTGGAAGTTTACAATCTACTTATTCTACAAATGAGAACAGATTGAGAACTTTCTTTTTTTTTTCAAGTTTTATTTATTTTTGAGAGAGAGCATGAGCAGGGGAGGGGGCAGAGAGTGAGGGAGACAGAGGATCTGAAGCAGGCTCCATGAGGCAGAGAGTGCAACGTGGGGCTCGAACTCACAAACTGAAATCCTGACCTGAGCTGAAGTCCTCAGATGTTCAACCAACTGAGCTACCCAGGCGCTCCCAGATTCAGAACTTTCTAATCGCCTCCTTGTCCAGTACTTGTGTTCAAATTCACATAAGACAGTAGTTAAGGGTTAAGTTTTTGCAATCAAGACAGATCCTTGATCTCCACTTCACAGGAAAGGGAACTTGGGGAAGTGTCAGCCTTTCCAAATCTCAAATTCCTGGGCTGTAAGATGAAGGGGAATTAACCTGAGTGTCTCCCAAAGTAGAGCGAATTTACCGTGGTATAATTTGGGTGTAGGCCCTAGATTAATGTAGTTTAATGGTGGTAAGGGTGATCTCAGAAAGCAGAAATGTAGGAAGAAAAAAAATGAGGCAGTTGGAAGGAAAAATCAATTCAGTGTGTTTCTGGGCTGGTTACTATTCTGGACAATTGAGGCTCAGTCCTGCCAGAGACTTCTAAGAAACCATATAAAATGGGGGTGCCTGTCTGGCTCAGTAGGTTAAGCCTCTGAATTCGGCTCAGGTCATGATCTTGCAGTTCGTGAGTCTGAGCCCCTCATCAGGCTCTGTGCTGACAGTGCAGAGCCTGGAGCCTGTTTCAGATTCTGTGTCTCCCTCACTCTCTCTCTGCCCTCCCTCCCTTGCTCATGTTCTGTCTCTCTCTCAAAAGAAAAAAAAAAAAAAAAAAAACAAACATTAAAAAAATTAAAAATAAAAGAAATTATATGAAATGTACCACAGAAGTATCCTCTGAAGAGTGGGTGCCTGTAACATTAATCCAGACTCTCATTGGTTGAGGATTGCCCCAGGGGAACGAATTTCTTCGGAGAAGAATAAAGCCCCTGCAAGTGTGACTGAAATCAAAGGGATATGACGCATATATGATTCCTGCTGCAGGAGATAAAGGATATCCATGTCATAGAGTTATTGTGAGCATTGACCACACTGGTGCTTTACAATGTTTAGCACTGTGTCTCACACATAGTTTAGTGCTTAATAAGTGTTCTCTTGGTCGTTGCTGCTGCCACTGCTATTATGGCTATCATCATCGTGATAATTATAATTGCATTTTCTTGAATGAGGGAGATGGAGGTAAGTGTATGGCTTAGGGGACTCTAGGAATGCTACATAATCCACAACCTATCTCTTCTATACCACAGCCTATATAATTAACCATGACCTATGGCCAATTGTTGTGATTATCTTAGTACTTTTATTTTCTCCCTTTTTGTTTGCATGTGTGTGTCTTTTGCCAAAATTTGGGCCCATAGATAAGGCACATTCTGTTAGTTGTATGGCGTGGGATAAAGGCTGCTGGCCATTGCTTGTGAGCAACACTGTCTACTAGTACTTGCGGCCACAAGAGAAATGTTCTAGATCTCTGTTCTCCCGTACAGAAGCCACGAGCTGCACGTGGCTATCGGACACTTGACATATGGCTAGTGTTGTTGAGGCACTGAATTTTTAATTTTACTCAGTTCTAGTTAATTTACGTCTAAATTGAAATAGCCACATGCAGACACAGTAACTTAAAGATGGTGTTCCCAGTGGAAAGTGGAAAAGATCCTTCCCGTGGGGCTAAAATTAAGGCGCTGCAGCCTGTGGTGTCATTCATCTGGCTCCTGGGCCCACAGGTGGCCACTAGTCTCGCTCCCGGTTTGGAGAGTGGTGCTATCACCGGGGCCAAGGGGCTGCCGACTGAAGGGGATCAAGCCCTGGGGACACTATTTGGCACCAGCTGGCACAGTTTAGTCCATCATTCTGTGCACAGAGCCAACTGCTGGCCGTCGTGCGGCAGGGAGCTGCTTTCTCAGCTGCCTTTGGCAAGCCCCCAAGCCCAGCGTTCACTAGTTATGCCTCTGCCTTTTCCCATTTCCCTCTGCAGACCTGTGTACTGGGCTGAATCCATTAGTAATCACTGCTGAGTACTTACCATGTTCCCGAGTGCTGTACTAGGCACGGAGGCCTGCTCAACTGGTGTTTTCTACTCCCAAGGAGATTAGTTTACCCTGAAAGACAAGCCATGGATTCCAGCATCACCTCCTCTTCTCTCTTCCCCTTAGCTCCCTGTGGTTTACAGCTTCTCATTCTGATTGGTAATTGAGTATTTCCTGGTCTCTTTCCTCCACTAAAAGCACCAAGTCCATGAAGGACGTGGTGTCTACCCCCGCACAAGACCTCTACCACAGTCAAATACTAAATTATTTGAGGCTGATGACAGTGGCAATAGGAGTTGAGAGGAAAGAGATAAGTATTTCCTGAAGTCATTCACAGACAATATGGAATTCAGACTAGGTTTGAAAAAATAAGCAGGATTTATTTCCTTGAGGAGTTGAGTAATGGCATTCCAGAGGAATAACATCATCAACAAAGATGTGGAGCTGGGTTTGAAAATGCGGACTGCAGGATGAACCACTAGAAAGCTGAGAAAACAAGGTAGAATTGGTAAGGTGGGACTAGATTCCCCAGGGCCTGGCCAACCAAGCAGCTGAGTGTGGCCCTAATGGGCTGGTAAGAGCATCATGAGCCAGAGCACTCTGGGGTCTGTGCAGAAACTTACACACATGAATAGGGCAAGATGTGGTTTGCATCGTTTTTTTAAAAAGTTTATTTATTTTGAGAGACAGAGAGTGAGCCCATGCATGTGAGCAGGGGAGGGGCAGGTGGGAGTGCGGGGGAGAATCCCAAGGATCCAGGCCCAGCACAGAGCCCTAAGTGGGGCTTGATCCCATGAGCCGCAAGATCATGACCTGAGCTGAAATCAGGAGTCGGATGCTTAACTGACTGAGCCACCCAGGTGTGGCGGCATCAGTGTTTTTGACTTTTACCTTCTATCCCTCTTCTAGCGGGAGCACTTTAATTTCCTTAGATCGGCTCTTTTGCCGCTGTGGTACAGTGCCTCTGGGGCACAGGGATGGGTGGGATCTCGAATAGATCCAGCCAGTGAGAGTCTCAGAAAGTGTGGCAGGGATATAGCCAGGGATCTGTGACTGGAGGTCTTAATCTTTCTTCTGTGATTGCTGAACAGGTGAGAGCAAGCCTGGAAACCACTGACACTATCCTGTCACTGAAAGGGGAAGAGTCGGAGAATCAAACCAGTGCAGAGGAAAACAGGGCCAAAGGGCAAGAAAGACACTTGATGACATCATCTCAGCACCTGGATCCAGCTGAGCCTGAAGTGGGACCTGTTTCTGAGCTTTTCAGTTACAATTAGTCAGTTTCAGTTAGGTTCCTGCTGCTTGGAACCAAAGGAGTCCTGATTACTGAATACCTGGGCCAAGTGGGGTGGCTCAGAGCGGGAGCGGATGAGTCAGAGTGGCCACAGCAGCAGGCGTGGCTAGAATTCAGATGTGAGGTACTGAGGGTCTGAAACTCTGGGGGCTGAGAGGAAAGGACGGGAGCCCAGGCACTGAGAAGGAAATATCTAGACTTTTCCTCTCTTCAAAAGTTGTGCAATCAGTGTCTAGTGATTCTTTATCACCTCGTCCTTTATGTAACCTCTATCCCCCTCTCTTTCATTTGGTTTTGACAACTTAGTGAAGCAGATATTCTCATCCTCATTTTACAGCATGGAGAAGTTAAAGAACTTGCCTCCGGTCATATGGGAGCTCTGGGGTCTAGTTCTGCTTCTCTAGCTCATCCCGGATGGGCTCTCGGGTGAGTACAGTACAGTACGAAGTCACCAGACACCGTCTTGTCTTTCTGTCACCTTAGGATGGAGATACACCCCCACCCCCAGGCCATGGAGAAACAGTAGGAGTTCTTACCAAGGAAAGGCCCGGGAGCCCATGACCCTTTTCATTAAAAATAAATTCTGCCTGAGTCTCCTGGTTCTAAATAGAAGAAAATGTAGATTTGGGGCAGAACCGAAGGGAAAGGGATTTCCCTTGGCAAATTATTTGCAATTTGTGGATTGAAGCTGACCCAGCTCCGATTCCCACGTGATTGTGAGCAGTGCCTACAATGTGACCAGCTTATTAAAGAGCCAGAGCTGGAGGCAATCCTCTCACAGGGGCTCGACAAAACAGGAGCAGAGTTAAAACCCACCAGCTTCCTCCTCACAGTGTCTCATGCCTAGGATCCGCCTAGATTCTCACCCACAGGTTACGTGTCGACTCCTGGACAGCCATGGCCTGGGGCTGTGGGAATAAGAGGGAGCATAGATATGACTGGTTTGCGCCTTTCCTTAGGCATTATGCAAAGTTAGCTATTGTATGTCCTAAGTCATTGTCCTCGGACTATAGTATGTGGGTGAGTGCGTGTACTTAAGTGTGTGTGTGTGTGTGTGTGTGTGTGTGTGTGTGTGTGTGTGTGAAGGAAAAAATCCCAGTGCAGCACACTCACAGCATAGTAGGGCGTAATCGCAGCTCATTTGTCCTCATGATCCAGCCTATTAGAGCCCTGGGCTCTTCTCCATCACCTTCCTCTGTCCCCAGTCATTGTATGATGATGTAGAGACCCAGGGAGAACGGCTTTTAGACAGTCTCACGTGAGTCTTTCCTTCATTAGGGCACCTCTATTAACAAAATCCTAAAGAAAATCAATGGATTTCTATTTCCCCATCCATCCTGTTACATGTCATCATCCTTCTCAAATTAACCATGAAATCGATGGGTGAGGTGGCCCACAGGTCCTCACAATAAAACTGACTGCATATGAAATGAATTTGAAAATTCCATTTATTAAAACAAATACATTGTCCATGTGGGATGAAAATGTGCACATCACATTCAGGTTTTCCTTCTTTAACATTTCCGTATTTCCGTCTCTTTGAAAGACATACTCAATAGATCTTATATAGGAGAAACATGAACCATTCTTAGGTTGGGAATATATTAATGTATATGTAACAATTTACCATTGCCAGGAGCAGCTTAAAGCAAATATTTTAAAAAAAACTACAAAAATCTAAGACAGCATGCTTGATTTCCCCAAATCCCATTTGTGAATAGGAGTATATGGATAAATTGTTTTTAATTTCTCCTTGGTAAGCAATCTGTTTCAAATATTATTATTAAAATTAACCTCAAAGTACTTTTTTGCAACCTCTAATTAAAATTAAATAGTACTTGGTTTAAAATTAAAAAAAAGAAATTGGAGTTAATATTGAGGATGAATCAAGATTTTTTTTCCTCTAAATATGAGGGTTATTGTTACTGTTTAAACTAACTGCGTGGCAGATTCTCAGTACTATCCAATACATTATATACAGATATTAGGGCCTTGAATCATTAAGTTTTCCTATTAGTTATTCCTTAAGATAAAGTCATGCTGGTGGAAATGATTGGTGAACTTCTAACAGAATTAAATCTCTTTAGAGGTATAAGTCATCAAAAGATTTCTTTTCCCCTTAACAAGTAAAAATACCAATAAGCAAAAATGCATATAAAGACTCTGGTATTATAATTCCATACGATAGGACATGAAGGTATGAAAAAGCCAAAACATTTTCCTTAAACTTAATTTCAGACGGGCTGTGTGTTTTCTGCCTTCTCTTTCCTTTTGTAAACAAGGTCACACGCAGTTTGGAACCGCCTTTACTTTTAATTACCAGAGCCATATTATGGTGCGCCCTTCAAGTTTTAATTCCATTTTAATTGCTCCAAAGATCTAGATTCACATAAAAATATAGAGTCCCTCTAAGAAAATAAATGATGTGGATTAAGAAAATCCTTGGGGTCTCACAATGATACCTTAATCACCACCAAAAGATGCTTTATTTTTATTCATAGTTGTTCTTATGTGACCACATATTCAATCCATGTTTTGGCTAATTTTAAAAATGTGGTACGGTTTTAGCTGATTCCACAGTAACACTAAGCTAACGGTACAATACAGTATGTAGTTTAATAAATACTCTGCCAAGGTCTCCCCACTAAATCTTCATTAGTGTCTCACTGATTGTAACAACACCCCAAGGTTTGAACAGAAGTCTCTGGTTACAGTAGTACATTCATACCTTTTGCAAATGTTTCAGCATTCCCTTTTCCTGGCAACAGGCATGAGCTTTAATTGGATGCACTTATTCTTTTACTATCTTGCCTATAAAAGGAGCTAAAGAAAATATTTACTCTTTCAAAACCTGTCCTTGGCATATTAAGCTTTTATGTCTCTTTTCCTTCCTTTCCATCTTTTTTTTTTTTTCTTTAACAGAAGGAAGAGAACGGAGAGAGAACAGAATGAATTTGGAAATGGTTTTTGTGATATCAAAGTGACATGTAAGAGAGGTCCTCTTTTGCCTGGGAATGGCACAGAAAAAAAGTGATACAGGCTTCCAGGACCTTCCATTACTCATGAAGGCTAGAGCTGTAAGGAAAAATCACTTTCAATATCATCTCTTGGGAAGAGAGAGCTCTAGCTGCCAGGAAGTTGTGAATAAAAACTGAGAGACTCTAACAAACAAGATGGAAAACAAAACCAGGGAAGGTTCTACCGAAAAATGTGCTGAGTGAAAAGCAAAGACCATCTCAGTGGCAAAAAGAGCCAGAACCCTTTCTGGAGTTGCTGGCTGAGGGGGCCGCACCTGCCCCCTTCTCCCTGGCAGTCAACAGCCAGGATGCTGAGAATGGGTCTTCTCTGGAGCAAAAGGTTTATTTCTTCTGGTACTTGAACAAACAGAGAGTGTTCTTTAATCTAGAATTTCCACGATTCAGGGAAAGATGAAATTTGTTCTTACTCAAGAACGAAAGCACCTCCCAACTGATGCTGAATCCTTCCCTGTCCTGTTGGTGGCTCCTGTGCTGCCCTGGATCCTGGATCACAACCAAACTGCTCTGGATTCTGGAAAATACATTGAAGAGGCATATACGCCACTGTGAACTCAGAGGTATTTTAGGCATGACTAAGGCTCTGAAGTAATCTCAGTTTTCAAGAGACTGAGTTTTTTCTTCTCCAGCTTTCTTCCTTTCACATTCCTGTTCCAAACTTTAGAGTGAAACAACACACCTTCTGAATGGATGTAACATAGGGACATTTTCATGCACTATTACTCAAAAATTGTCACAAATATATGAAAGCACCAGTCACAACACATGATTTACTTTTACTTGCAGAATCAAAGCTATCATGTACAAATGTTAGGAACTGTGATAAGAGAACACAGACAACCGGCATTTTTGTGGTTATTACCATGAGGATAAACCACGGGGAATATCTCTCTAAACATTTGGGTGCTCATCCTTGGAGTTCAGTCTTACAGACAATCCAGTCTTATCTCTGTACTACTCTAACGGGAGGGGCAGAAAGAGAGGTAAGGGGGAAGGAAAAAAGAAAAAGGCACAAAGACTAAACATCAATGCCATTAAACCAAACGGCGGCTACACTGGACAATTCAGCTTATCAAAGGGTATTCTAAAGGCAATAGTCATTCCGAGAAGGTCATACATATCTTAGCTCAGTACGGCTGTCTGTTTTGATTTTTATTTTTTTAAATATGAAGCAGAAACATAAGGTGTGGGGAGGGAGAGCAGAAAAGAAATGATGCGGATTTTATCTTTACAGATTCCCCTCCTCCAGGCAGTTCTGCAGATAATCAGATCTCTTAACTTGGGACGTGGTTTGGCGTTCATTCTCATAAAGGGGACCGGTTCTTTAAACATGCATAGCCTGGAGTTCCCAGGATGGTTCTCCTCCCTCTCTTTAAATGCTGTGGACTAGAAAGGTGCCCACTTTGCTAGAAACTCTACATCAGTGTCCCAGGAGCCCGGTGGCTCTTCAGGCTCCTCATGAAGGCTTAAAGGATGGCGCAGAAAAACTTCTTCTCCCTAAATGGGTTTTCTGAAGCCGGGACGGGGGTCAGCAGGGGATCTTCCTTGGCATGGGCCTCACAGTAGGCCATCAAGTCTGCAGCCGCCTTGGATACCTGGAAAGGGGGACAAAAACAATTGGATGTTTAGATGTGGCGTTGGCAGAACCATCCACGGCTGCCATCAGTCAAGGCCCAGACTGGAAGGATCTGGGCTCAGCTCCATGCTGCACTGCTCACTAGCTCATGTGAAAGTGAGGCTGGCACTCAACCTCCATAGGTTCTGTTTCCTGGTCTGCAAAGACGGGGGTTGGGGATCATGACCTCTCAGGACCGTCTCCAGCAGGCCCAGGACTAGGCCTAGGTGAGTGAGGCTCTTAGGGCACAAATGGAATGGGGTGGTCACTGCCAAGGTCAGGTGAAGATCAACCCTGCATTTGTATAGCGCTGACAGTGGAGGTCTCCTGAAACTTGTGCCTCAGGTGCCTTACTTGCCTCATCCTAGAGCCAGCCCCGGCTGCGAGAGTTAGATGAGTGAATCCACACAATTTACTTAGTGCCTGGCACGTGGTAGGTTTTCCATGCAGGCTAGCCATTATTACCATTCCACAGTTGTGTCTTCTTGCTTCGGGAATTGTGTTAGGGTGTGTAAAGGCTGTTGATTTCCTTTTTAAACAAACACAGCAGGATGTGTGTGTGTGTGTGTGTTATATAAAACAAAAAAATGCACATAACTATGTATTTTCATATTTTTGCATATTCTATATTATGTCATGATACATAAATAATTATGTATTAATATATATATATAATTACTTCAATCGACAGCTGTATCCTTTAGGGAGTCCCATTGCAAGGCAGGTCATTGATTTCAGCCATACGGTTATTTCTCACATTTCTGTAGCTTCTTCTTAGGAATTGTCTGGAGTACCTTGCTTTGACCCATCTTGACAATGGTAAATTTTCACTACTTGAGGGTGGACTTAATTTGGTAAAATAAACGAAAGGTCATTTATAACCACATCTAGGGACTAGGTGGATGGTATACCTGAGGAATGTTATTTGGGCTCAAAAACCATAAAGTTAAGAGTCGGTTTCTTACAGGACATAATATACTTGCTCTGGAGATCACTCCAAAAGATTTTTCAATATCACTGTACTACTACTATAGCCTTTCAAAGTGACTACTGAAAGGATAGTCCTCTGTAAGAGTGGGGTGGATTATATTACTGCTGAAAAAATTCACCATCACACCCTACAGGTAGATTATACATACCCATGCAATGATGTCAGAGTTGCTCTGGCCAATGAGATGTGAGAGAAGTGATGTGGGCCACTTTAGGGCAGAGGCATCAAGAACCAAAGCACAGTTTGCCATGCTCTTTCTCTCTGACAATTTGTCCAACTGAAGCAATTTACTGAGAACCACCTTAACTGATTCAGAGGTTTTAACAAAAGGCATAGTGGCCATACCCTTGATTTGTTCTTGCCTTATGGCCAAGCTGACTAGAGCTTTGTCACTTAAAGGCCTTCCAATTTTATGGTTTGCTGGTTTCATCATCTGACTCCATAAATCCTTGAATTTTTGGACTCTCTGTTCCTTTCATCACACACACATCCAGATATTCTGGATAGAGACTGCTGCATATGCCAGGGTCCCTGATGAAAGTGACATAGTGTGGAGTGGCAGCTGATCTGTAAAGGATACGTGGTGGGAATAAGAAGTATATCTGTGTTGTTGTAATGGGAGGAGAGGACCTTTTTGTTACTGCAACAAAACCTCGTCTACCCTGACTGATACAAAGAGGTATAGGTATTAGTTTCTTCCATCTGCCTTAACAAATCGCCACAAACTGGGTGACTTAAAACAACAGAAATTTATTCTCCGGTAGTCAGTGTTAGAGATTGGAAGTTCAAAATCAAGGTATCAGCAGGGTTGGTGGTTCACAATGGAGGCCCAAGGAGAAACTGTTCCTTGCTTCTTAGCTAGTGCTGGTGGTCTCTGGCAGTGCTTGGTGTCCTTTGACTTGTAAATGCATCACTCAGAACTCTGCCTGTATCTCCCCATGGCCTTCTCCCGTGTGTCTCTGTCTTCCCACAGTATTCTCCTCTTTGTCTAGGCTCAAATTTCCTACCTACCAATCACTGGATTAGGGTCCAGCCTAATCCAGTATGAACTTGCCTTAACTTGATTACATCTTCAAATATCCTACATCCCAATAAGATCACATTCTAAGGTTCCAGGTAGGGTTAGGGGACACTATTCAATGCAGAGCAGTATATTTGTGTAAAAGTCAGTCTCACCTTTTTAAAAATTTTAAATAATCTTTTATCATTTTTCCAGCTTCATAGAGATATAATTGATATACAAGTGTGTAACTTTAAGGTGTACACTGTAATTATTTGATATACTACTATATTGTGAAATTATAACTACAGTAGGATAATTACTACCTCTGTCACCTCACATAATTTACCTTTTTTTGTACATGTGTGGTGAGAACACTTAAGAATTACTCTTTTAGCAACTTTCAAGTATCCAATATACTATTGTTAACTATAGTCACCCTGCTGTACATTCAATCACCAGAATTTATTCATCTTATAACTGGAAGTTTATAGCCTTTGAATATCATCTCTCCATTTCCCTCACCATCCAGCCCTGGCAACTACCATTCTACTCTGTTTCTGTGAGTTAGATTTTTTTGTTTTTCACATATAAGTGACATCATACAGTATTTGTCTTTCTCTGACTTATCTCACTTAACACCATTCCCTTAAGGTCCATCATATTATCACAAATGGCCAGATTTCCTTTTTTCTCATGATTGAATAATATTCCATTGTATGTATATAACACATCTGCTTTATCCACTCATCCACAGATGAACACTTAGGTTGTTTCCATCTCTTGACTATTGCAACGAATATGGGGTTGCAGATAGCTCTCTGAAATTCTGATTTCATTTCCCTTGGATATAAACTCAGAACTGGGACTGCTGGATCATATGGTAGTTCTACTTTTAATTTTTTGAGGACCCTCTCTACTGTTTTCTATAATGGCTACACCATTATACATTCCTACCAACAGCAAATAAGGGTTTCCCTTTCTCCATGTCTTAACCAACACATATTATCACTTGTCTTTTTGATAATAGCCACTCTAACAACTAGCCACTCTGTAGAGTTTTTATCCTGAAAGGATGCTGTATTTTGTTAAATACTTTTTTTCTGCCTCTAATGAGATAATCCTATGATTTTCATCTCTCATTCTACTAATGTGATGTGTCACATATATTGACTGGTTGCACCATCCTTGCATCCCAGGGATAAATTCCACCTAAATGCAGTGTATGATCCTTTTAAAATGCTGTTGAATATGGTTTGCTAATATTTTGTAAAGAAGTTTTGCATCTATTCACCAGGGATATTGGCCCATCCTTCTCTTCTCTTATAGTATCTTTAGCTTTGGTAGCAAGGTAATACTGGCTTTTTCAAATGAGTTTGGGAGTATTCCCTCCCAGTTTTCAATTTTGGAAAAGTTTGAGAAGGATCAGCATAAATTCTTTAAATGTCTGGTCTTGGGCTTTTCCTTGTGGGGAAGTGTTTGGTTACTGGTTCAGTCTCCTTACTCTTTATTGGTCTGTTTAGATTTTCGATGTCTTCATGATTTAGTCTTGGAAGGTGGTATGCTTCTAGGAATTCATCCAGTTCTTCTAGGTTATCCAATTTGTTGGCATATAATTTTACATAGTAGTCTCTTATGATCCTTTGTGTTTCTGTGATATCAGTTGAATGTCTTCTTTCATTTCTAACTTTATTTGAGCCTTCTCTCTTTTTTTTCTTAGTCTAGTGAAGGGTTTGTCAGTTTTATTCATCTTTTAAAAACCATCTCTTAGTTTCATTGATCTTTCCTATTGTTTTCTGGTCTCTATTTCATTTATTTCTGCTCTTATCTTTGTTATTTCCTTCCTTCTGCTAGCGTCAGCCTTAATTTGTACTTTTTAAAAATTTGCTTGAAGTTTAAGGTTAGGTTACTTAGGATCGATCTATCTATCTATCTATCTATCTATCTATCTATCTATCTATCTATCTATCATCTATCTATTTTTTAACGTTGGTGATTGTTGCTATAAACTTCCCTCTTGGAACTGCTCTTGCTGCATCTCATAAGTTTAGGGATGTTGCATTTCCTTCTTTTTTCATTTCAAGATTTTTTTTTTTTTTATTAACCTTCTGATTTCTTCTTTGATACATCAGTTTGCTGTTTGGGAGTGTGTTGTTTAATTTCCACATATGTGTGAATTATACAGTTTTCTTCCTGTTATTGATCTGTAGTTTCATACCATTGTGGTTGGAAAAGATTCTTTTTATAATTTCAGCCTTCTTAAATTGCCTAAGACTTATTTTGTGACCTATTATTTGTCCTGTCCTAGAGATTGTAACATGTATGCTTAAGAAGAACATGTATTCTGTTGCTGTTGGATGGAACGTTCTGTACGTCTGTTAGATCCATTTAGTCTAAAGTATAGTTCAAGTCCAACATTTTCTTAGGAACTTTTTGTCTGGGTGACTTATCCATTGTTGAAAGTGGGCTACTAAAGTCTGCTACTATTATTTTATTATTTATTTCTCTCATCAGGTCTGGTAATATTTGCTCAATATATTTAGGTGGTCTGATGTTGGGTGTGTACAGATTTATGACGGTTATATCCTCTTAATGATTGACCCCTTCATCGTTATATAATGAACTTTGTCTCTTGTTACAGTCTGACTTAAAGCATTGCTCTTTAACTGGTATTACATCGCTTATAAAAAGCTTTTTATTATGGTCCTATTATGTTTCAGACATTGTGTTTTCTCTGTTGATCTACACAAGAATCCTGAGGTAAGAAGTGTTATTTGCCTTTCATAAGTGAAAAATTAAGGCTCAGCAGAGTGCTTGAGTTATTCAATGTCATATAGCAAAGCACATGGCAGAAAAAAGAACTGAACCCTGATGTTTTGCCATTAAGTCACAGCAATCTACACAGAAGCTACTCCAATGCAGGGCTAGTTCCAAAGGTTGAAATTGAAATCCTTTGTGCATCTTCATGAAATGCTATTATGATCACATGAAAGAAAATAAGTTGTTCTTTTCTTAGCTCCTCTAACTGAAAGCAAAGGACAGACTTTCAGACTGAATCTCAGTGTGTGTGTGTGTGTGTGTGTGTGTGTGCCTTTTACTTGTTTGAGCCATAGTCTATCACCCCAAACAGGAGCTCGGCTGTAGGCAGCAATCACTAGACAACAGGAATATCTAAAACTCATTTGTTAAGAGATCCAGCACCATCTCTATTCTCCTGCAATGTTCGCACACAAACACAGGCATACCTCAGAGATATTGCAGGTTTCATACCAGACCACTGCAATGAAGTGAATATAACAATACAGTGAGTCAAATGAATATTTTGGTTTCCCAGGGCATATAAAAGTTATATTTACACTATCCTGTAGTCTATTAAGTGTGTAGTAGCTTTATGCCTAAGAAAATAATGAATATCCTTGAAGTAAAAAATACTTCATGCTAAAACATGCTAACCGTCATCTGAGCTTTTAGCGAATCATAGTCACTGACCACAGATTACCGTAACAAATGTAATGATGATGGAAAAGGTTGGAATATTGCGAGAATCACCAAAATGTGACAAAGACGTGAAGTGAGCAAACGCTGTTGGAAAAATGACACAAATAGACTTGCTCAATGCAGGGTTGCCAGAAGCCTTCAGTTTGTAAAAAAAAACAAAACAAAACTGTAGTATCTGAGAAATAAAGCAAAGCACAAAACAAGGTTTGCCTGTGCGTGGCAGAAATTTTTAAAATCTTTTTATGATACGGAAAGGGCTATATTGACAAAAATTAATAGCTTACGAGTTGCTTATATCTTATATTTGAACACTTGATTCTGAATGGTTTCTTTTAAAAAATATTTTATGGGTTTTATCCAGTTTCCTTAACCAGATTGCAGTTCCCTGTGGGTGATAGTCCAACACATTGTCAGAATCCTAGCAGGAATGAGAATAATTGCTAATATTTATCTGCCCTTGCTATGTGTGAGAAATGTACTAACCACTTTACATTCAGTATCTTATTTAATACTGACAACAATATTATGAGTCATAAGCTATTATTATCCTCATCTTAAATATGTAAATTTGAGGCTTCATTAGGTAGGTGTGTCTTAGGTCTCACAGCTCATGGGTGGCTGAGTAGTGAGTATCAGTGTTCCTGACTTAACCCTATGAATACTCTTCCTTTCTAACCCATAGTGTCATCCTTGTCCCTTACCTTAAAATGAGTCACAGCCATAGTCTGCCTGACAAGTCCTCTTGCTTTCTGACTATCCCTGCTAAGATTTTGCCAACTGTGTCTTTTCCATTATATACTCTTAGGCCTACTTCCATGTAAACTTTCCCAATAACCATACAATCTGTCTCTTTTCTGTCCTGTTGATTAGCCCTCCAAAAATATCTCAAATTTATTTCCCTATTGACATTGTTATTGTGACTACCCTGGTTCAAGCCTCCATCTTCTTTCTCCATGTTTACAGAAATAACCCCTTAAATAAAAAGTGATTAATTTGGGTTTCCCAAGGGGTATGCTATAAACTGAATGTTTGTGTCCTCCATGATGTATATATTGAAACTTAATTCCCAATGTGATGGGATCTGGAGTTCTCATGCATGGGGTTAACGCTCACATAAGAGAGATCCCAGAGTTCCCTCACCACTTCTGCCATGTGAGAACCTAGTGCGAAGTCAGCCGTCGATGAACCAGGAAGCAGGCTCTCATTAGACATGGGCTCTGCCAGTGCCTTGACATTGGACTTCCCAGTCTCCAGAACTGTGAGGAAAACCTTTCTGTTGTTTATTAGCCACCCAGTCCACAGTATTCCATCATAGTAGCTCAAACAGACTAATACAGGCTCAATGGATAGAATTCAGGGGGTGGTCTGTGAACTTCAATAGTAAAAATTACTTCTTTATCTTCACTAAACTCAAATGGAAATTTAGCATCTCTGTCCATTTCATTCAGCATTTCTTGCATTACACTTCCAGATGTGGACAACACACAAGAATAGCACGAGCCCATGAGCCGTCCCTCTGACATGGTTACCCACAGAAATCAGATATTTTCCACCACATTATAAGCTATTGCCAACACCTGAACATTTCATTTATGCTCATCTACTTTATAATTATAGGCCCACTATGAGATCTTATATAACCAGCTAATAAAGGAGTACATATATAACTTTATCACAAATGTTTTTTCTAAAAAATGGTCTGACAAACTATATTTCAATATGATTACTTTCCTTTTTTATTTTAAAACATTATTCTGAGAAGGAGACCATATGCTTCAGGAGGCTGCCAAACAGGTCTAGGGCAGAAAAGTTTAGGAATCTCAGTTCTAAATGAACTTCCCTGCTTTCACTACAGTGCCAAGAGTAGCATTTTCCATTCTACAGCTAGAAAGTTAATTTAAAAACATAAATGGGCTCATATCACACTCTTACGCAAAACCTCTAATAGTTTGCCATTGTACTTTGCAGAGAACAAAAACACCTTAAAACAGCCTGTGAGTCTTGCATTTTGGCCTGCGCATCTTTCCGATTTCATGTGTGGCCTTCTTCCCTTGCCATACAGGCCTTCACTAATTTTGTGGAAGCTCCAAATTCTTTTCTGCCTAGGAGCTTCATATATACAACTCCCCAGAATATTCTTTCCTTGGTTTCTCTGTTAGGAGTCAGCCAAAATATTGGCTCTTTGCAGAGTCTTTACTGACCACTTCATCCAATAATGACTTCCCTCATATGTTCTTTCAGAGCACCCTACTATTTCCCTTTACAGAAAAAACACTTCTCACAATTTATAATGACAACCATTGTTTGTTTATTTGCTGTCTGATATCTGTCTTTCCCTTCAGGCACTATGCTCTCTGAAGGCAGAAACCGTATCTACTTTATTCATTGTATAATCAGTGCCAGACACATAGTAGACACTCAGATAAGTGCTGCAGGGGTTCTCAAGCATAATCTTCTTCAACAAATATTCTAGTCAACTAATATTTACTAAGTACTTAATATGCCAGGCATAGGTCTGAATACTTGGGATAATAAAGGAACAAAATATATAAAGATTCCTGTCCTTGTGAATCTTATGTAATATTATAGACTTCTAATTCAGACTATGATGAAAAAACACACACCAACTAAACTGGAAGAAATAATATGAACAAGTAGTTTTTAAATGTTAGGCAATAGGCAGGACAGGACAGTGATCTGTGAGAGAAGGGAGATAAGATAAGCCCTGTGATTGTCCCAGTTTACTGTTTAAGAAAGGGGTCCCTCTAGTTACGGGGAGGGAGGGAGGCTAACCATAAGAGACTCTTAAATACTTAGAACAAACTGAGGGTTGGTGAGGGGTGGGTGAGGGGGAAATGGGTGATGGGCATGGAGGAGGGCACTTGTTGGGATGAGCACTGGGTGTTCTATGGGAATCAACTTGACAATAAACTAGATTAAAAAAACAAAAATAAAAAAGGGGCTCCTGGGTGGTTCAGTGGGTTAAGCATCCAACTCCAGCTCAGTTCATGATCTCACAGGTCATGAGTTTGAGCTCCACATCAGCCTCTCTGCTGATAGCACAGAGCCTGCTTCAGAGCCTCTGTCCTCCTCTCTCATTCCCCTCCCCCATTTGCTTTCTCTCTCTCTCAAAAACCAATGTTAAAAAAAAAAAAAGGAAAAGTGTTTTTAGGCCATGGCACAGGGAGGGGCTACCCAAATAGAGCTCAGGAATCTCCCTGAGTTGAAGAGAGAGTAACAGAGAAGAAAGTGCTACACAGCACAGAATGAGAGGGAGGTAGAAAGTGTGAGCTCCAGAGGCCTCCAGAGGATTCCTTTTGAGTCATTAGCTGAATACTGATCAGCACGTATGTGGGAGAAAACTTCTTGAAGCTGTGCAAAAAAAATCAAAAAGGATGAACTGAAACAATCCCTGCTGATCACACAGGGCTGGAAAAGTTTGTGTCTCTACTGGGAGAGTAGAAAGATGTCATAACACATGGGGGATTGAGCATAGTCCTAAAAAGGGTATTGCTTTAGGAGTGGTGCCAAATTGGCCTAGGTTAAAGGCTGCTGTGGACCCACCTGCCAGTGTCCAAATGTAAGCCTTGAATAGATCAAAATGTTTCTAAGTAACTTAATTGCACTACAGAACAAAACCCCCAAATATTAAAGGGAATACAAAAAAATTCCAGTATGCCACAATGTCCAGAATTCAATAAAAAAAAGGCATGTAAATAAGTGGGGGAAAAAATCTCTCCTTTATAAGGAGAAAAATTAATCCAAAGAAGAGGACCCAGAATTGACACAGATGATAAAATTAATAGATAAGGATGTTGTTAAAATAGCTATTGTAAATATTGTCCATACAATCAAGAAGATAGAAGAAAGCAAAACATGATAAAAAGAGACATGGAAGATAATTAAAAGATCCAAATCACATCTCTAGAGATAAAAAACACGGGCATCCAGGTGACTCAGTAAGTTAAGCGTCCGACTTCGGCACAGGTCATGATCTCACGGTTTGTGGGTTTGAGCCCTGCATTGGGCTCTGTGCTGACAGCTAGCTCAGAGCCTGAAGCCTGCTTCAGATTCCGTATCTCCCTCTCTTTCTGACCCTCCCCTGCTCACGCTGTGTCTCTCTCTCTCAGAAATAAATAAAAAACATTAAAAAAACCCCAAATACACTGGATGGCATTAGCATCAGATTAAGACACTACAGAAGAAAAGATGAGTGAATTTGAAGACGACAATAAGAACTCTCCCAAATGAAGTACAGAGAGAAAATAGACTGACTGATAAAATATGAATATAGAATATGGAGCTAGAAGACAACTTTAAGGGCCTGAATACACTTGTAATGGGGGTCTCCAAAGGAGAGGAGAAAAGTTATGGGTGGAGAAGGAAGAAACAATATCTGAAGACATAGTGGCTGAAAAAAAAAATAATGGCTGATGAAAACAACAAATCCATAGGTTCAAGTAACTTGACAAACCCCAAATGAAGCAACATGAATCAAACTATACCAATATGCAGCATAATGAAATGGCTTACATAGTATTTGAGTAGGAGAATGGAGAGAACAGAAAAAAAAGCATGAAAGTTATAGAGAATGTTAGAAGGTAGTAAGTTTTATAAGGACATGAAAAGTAAAGCAGGGTAAAAGGGCTTATGAATGTGTGTGTGTGGGGGGGAACAGATCGCAATAGTTGGGCTTAATTGAGAAGGTAATTAATCTTTGGGTAAAAACTTACAGAATGAAGGGGAGGCACTGACTTGCATTGTAAAGGAGCACTCCAAATGCTGTGTGAAGAACACGGAGTGCTTCTGGGGAGTCAAGGGTAGAAGCAGGGATTGCCTTGGAGACTACTGCTGTAATCCAAAGACGTGGCAGTGGTTCAGAGGTGGTGTGAAGTAGTACAGTTCTGGATAAACAGTATTTGAATGTAGACTCACCAGGAATTTATGACAGACTGGAGATAGAGTTTGAATGCAAAGAACTAGTAAGGATAATTCTTAAAGTTTTTGGACTGAACAAATAGAAAGACGAAGCAGTTCTCATTTCAGCTGGTGAAAGCTGCAGGGAGAGAAGTTTTAGGGGTGAGATCATGAATACACTTTTAGTTTGAAACTAAAATGTCTATCAGTGAGATATATAATGCTGGAGTTTGAGAGAGATGTAGAGGAGAGGTATAAATTTGAGAGTCAGGGCCCTACAGATGGTAGATAAAACCTTGGGAAGGAACAAGATAATCAAGAGAGTGTGTTTAGATAGAAAAGAAAGGGATAAGAACCGAACCCTGGAACACTTCAATGTAAGAAACTGGGGAGCTCAAGAAGAGCCAGGAAAGGGAATTTAGATGGAGTCACTTGTGAGAGTGGGGGCTGCTGAGAGCCAAATGCTGAAGAAAATGCTTCAAGGCATAAGGAATCATCAACTATGTCAAATGCTACCAGTAGGTCAAGTGCGATGAAGCTGAGAATTAACTATTAGTTAGATTTAGCCATCTGCAGCCATCAGCAACCTTGGTGAGAGACGGTTCAAGAGAACAGTGGGAGTGAAAGTCTCACTGGAACAGGTTGAAGAGCAAATTGGGGGCCGCTTGGGTGACTTGGGTGGTCCAGTCAGTTGAGCACCTGACTCTTGATTTTGGCTCAGCTCATGATCTCAGGGTTGTGGGATCAAGCCCCGTGTTGGGCTCTGCATTGAGTGTGGAGCCTGCTTAAGACTCTCTGTCTCTCCTTCTACCCCTCCCAATACTCACACCTTTCTCTCTAAAATAATATTGAAAAAAGAAAAAGAAAGAAAAGAGCAAATGGGGCCTCCTCCTCCTTCACGAACAATTCAGTCTTAAAGAGATTGGTGAGATTAAGCAAGGTGGGCTCCACACTAGGTCAGGGGCCCATGGTGAGATGTCAAAATTTGAGCAGGGTAAGGAGAGTATCTGTACAGGGCATAGCCTGGAAAGGAGTGTAGGAGCTCAAGTGGGCGGTGAATGCATCCATGTTGGGAAGAGAGGCCATGGAATATGGGGCCTTGGTTCCCTATAGGAGAGCTGCCCAAACAAGGACCAGGGGAGCCAGAACTCTCACTGTCAGGGAAGGGAAATACAAATATGGGAAGCAGAAAAACTAGAATGTACTCCGTGGTGTAGGGCAGGACCTGGTGGTGTTGGTGTGAACTCATGGTTACATATACACAGATACACAAAGAAAGAAGGAAATGCAGATGTAAAAGTGTGTGTATGTATAGTAGTCTCTAACTCTGTCCACTGAGAGGGACTAGGGGTGGCAACATTTCAAATACTCCACCAATGACAACACATGGCGTCCAGATTTTCATTTCTAAACACTATTCTCAAAGGAACTAGTGCTCTTGGAGAAAGGATGATTCCAGGCCTGGGGCAGGAAAATAACAAGAGGCCCCTACAGATCATCTTTAAAAAAAAATTTTTTTAACATTTATTTATTTTTGAGAGACAGAGCATGAGCAGGGGAAGGCAGAGAGAGGGGGAGACACAGAATCTGAAGCAGGCTCCAGGCTCTGAGCTGTCAGCCCGAAGCCCAACACGGGGCTTGAACTCATAAACTGCGAGATCATGCCCTGAGCCAAAGTCAGCCCCTGAACCGACTGAGCCACCCAGGCGCCCCCACCACCATCTTTTTGTACCAAACATTAAGGAGGCAGTCAAACAATGATGGAATCATGTCAAAAGGACACGGTAGCTAGCTTTTTAGTCTGTGCCAATTAAAACATCAAAATAAATGATGACAGTAGCAGATTATAAGCCACTGAAGAAAAGAGGAAACCATGAGTCCATATCAATATAATTAAATGAATTTTTAAAAATAGAATGTTTGTGGGGCACCAGAGTGACTCAGTCGGTTAAGCGTCTGAACTAGGCTCAAGTTATGATTTCGTGGTTCATTGGTTTGGCCCTGCATCGGGTTCTGTGCTGACAGCTCAGAGCCTAGAGCCTGCTTCGGATTCTATACTAATGCCCCAGTTTTGTTAACTGAATTTAATCATTTAAAAGAAATATTAGACAAACCCAAATTGAGTGGTATTCCACAAAATAGATGGCCCATAATCTTCAAGAGTGCCAAGGTCATGAAAGTCAAGGAAGTCTATGGACAGGACAACTAAATGCAACACATGAATCTGAACTAGGTTCTTTTGCTAAAAGGGACATTATTAGGGTGATTTGCAATATTTACATGAGGTCTGAGGATTAGAAATTAGCAATATATCAATGTTAACTTTCTAATTCTGATGACTGTATTATGTATTACGATTATGTGAAGAATGTTTTTACTTACAGAAAACACACACTAACATATCTGGAGGTGATGGGGTAGCTATTGACAAGTTATTTTTCAAATGGTTCAGAGGAAAATAAAATACTTTGTACTGTATTCACAACCCTGTTGTAGCTTTGAGATTACTGCCAGAGGAAAAATAATTTTTAAAAGAAAGGGAAAATTAGAGGTAGTGAATACAGACAACTTTTTCAAGAAGTTCTGCAAAGCAGAGTAAACAAATGAGGCAGTTGCTGGAAGAGGAAGTGGGCAAGTCAAGAGAAAAAACTTAAAAATTTTATTTAAGGGGGAGCCTGGGTGGCTCAGTCAGTTAAGCATCTGATTTTGGCTCAGCTCATGATCTCACGGTTCGTGGGTTTGAGCCCTGCGTCGGGCTCTGTGCAGACAGCTCATAGCCTAGAGCCTGCTTCGGATTCTGTGTCTCCCTCTCTTTCTGCCCTTCCCCTGCTCATGCTCTCTCTCTCTCAAAAATAAGCATTAATTTTTTTTTAATTTAAGATGGAGAAATAGCACTATGCTTGTACACTTTTGGAGATGATGAAATAGAGAACCAAAACTGCTGATTCAGGATGGGCAGATGGTGGAGCATGCCCTCAATTTGGAAGATGTGGTCTGATGCACAGGTGAAGGAATTACATTTGATAAGCATGTGGATCTCCTCAGATTGATCACTGCTGAAACCCAGCTATCATGCAACCGCTCCAAACAAGACTGTGGCTGAGAACATAGTAGGAAAGAAAGGGGGACTCTACACAGTCCCCTTAAAGGCTTCCACGCTATGATTTTAGGCTCTGAAAAACTAGGAACCACTCCCCCTCCCCCCCCGCCCACCTCCAGGCAGATACCATGACAACTCTGAGAAGCAGTTGTCCCTAAGGATAAAAATCGGACCCAAGAATTTAAACTGTATGTAAGGATATACTTCTGTCTTCATTACATTCTGAAAGTGAGACACATTTTAAAATTGATATCGCAAAATGCTTGCCAGCCATCAGGCAATGAAGTAAGCACTGACAGGTGGTTGCTGCCTATGTATGAGGGAAATTCTCATGGGTGCGAAGGGGATCAGTCATTCAATCAACTCCCTCAGTTGAGTTGTCCGCACTAAGGCACCACCCAAGGCTGACTCAACTTTAATTTGTTGCTTAAAAGGACCTCAAAGATTGTGCTAGGATGGAGGTTTGGGATAGGAAGCTATTGTGAACTTCGAACACTGCCTGTCGTGGGCCTGGTGATGTCTCTGAAGGCAAACTCTGGGAAGAGGCAGAATTTCCAAAGCAGGAGAGATTGGTCTGACCTTTGTCTAGAAAGGTCTTTTGCTCAGGTCGAAAGCAACTGGCTACTGTTAAGTCTTCATTTTTCTTCGAACCATGAAGATGTAATGTAAGAAAAAATTCAAATGTTCAGTTTTAACACTAGTGAATGCAGAAGACAGCGCAGTGTTCTCTGACATGCTTGTCATCATCATGGAGTCTACATCACTGCGGGTGGCCTTAACTGAGTCAAAAGGATCTTTCCTGGGTGTGTGGAGGACCCAGGATCAAACTTTGATTGCAATACGATGGAAAGTATAAAATTGTATGGATAAATATCTACTATTTTTTATTTCTAAAATAATGAGTAAATATTCTGAGTCCTCTTCCCCTCTCCTCTCCTCTAAGGGTGGCATTAAACTAATGGCATATTGACAGCATTTTTTAAAAAAAGGAAATAGAATGATATTTTTGAAATTAATAACTTCAAAATAGTCACCAAAAAAAGTACATTTATTTAATAAGAAAGACATTGAAGAGTGTCACCCAAAATAGTTACATTTTTAAGAAGGGAGATTTCATCTGGCCTGAAAACTGGGCTACTCAGAAAAATTCATTTTCTAGAGATTTCAAATCATCAAGGTTTAACAGTACTTCGATAGCCCCTAGCTACAATGCATGAGGCTAAGCACATGTGTGGTGCTTAACAAATAGCGACTGAATTTTTTAAAGTTATATCAACTCGCATACATATGAAGTGGCAAGCTCAGTTACTGAGGTATGTGTGAATTCAATTTTAAATTTTTTGCTTCATTTTCAGCCAACTGAATGAATTAGGACTGGCCAATGCCGAACACAACCCCTTCCTCTTTAGTCTTTTGACATACTATACTGATTTTACAATCCCTGAAAATACCCTCTGTTGGCCTATGAAGAGGATAGTATCTTTTTCTCCCTAGGAAATCAAATGCAAGCGTTTTAGGGAAGAGATGTTAAAACTTTCATTTCAAATGTTGGAAAAAACTTCAAAAGTCCCAAACTTCGGGTGTATGTCCCCTCTGTAGTACCAAGTGTGATGTCTAACCGGTCCTCTTCTCAGTTCCAATTTTTTGATCATTGGTACAATTCTGATCTTGTATGAATCAATCACTAGAAAGATGATGTGGATCAGTGTGGAGCCTGCTTGGGATTCTCTCTCTCTCCCTCTGCCCTTCCCCTTGCCTCTAAAAACGAGGAACATTTGTCTGTTGTTCAATAATTTACACAGATTTGTCAGTTATTAAAATCAGTATTTTTATGTTGAACTGTTTTAAAAAGAAGGTGTACTATAAATGCTGGCTACTTAACAATCATACATATGACATGAAACTATGTGCCTGTCCTCTCTCTATTTTTGTATCTCAGTGAATTTTCTTCCTATGATCACAGTTTTATTTAGCCAGTTATATTCATGCTTGCAATTTTCCAAACCATAAATGTCAATGGAAATGTCACGTGGAGTATGGCTTCTGATGTCCTGTTACATGACATTCTTAGTACATGAACTTGAAGCTCTCCACTAAAAAAGAAGTTTCTTGAATGTCTGTGTACCCCACCACCCTGAAGGATGCAGAGAGGTAAATGACATGGTCTTTGACTTTGAGGACTGTGGTCTAGTTGGAAGAATTTATTTGATGAAAATGATCAGAATGGCAAGAGATTCATGGACAAATGGGGATAGGAGCTGACCCTTAAAAAGGAGCAAGATTTAGACAGGGCTTAGTCGATTCAGAGTCTGTAACAAAATATCATAGAATGGGTAGATTATAAACAACAGAGATTTATTTCTTACAGTTCTGGAAACTGGAAAGTCTAAGATCAAGGTGCTGACAGATTCAGTATCTGGTGGGGGCCCACTTCCTGGTTCAGAAATGTTTTCTTACTATTATCTCACATGGTGGAAGGGATCAGGGACCTCCCTGGGGTTTCTTTTATAAGGGCACTAATCCTATTTATGAAGGCTCACCCCTACTGAACTAATCATCTTCCAAAGGCCCCACCTCCAAATACCATCATATTGGGAATTAGGATTTCAACATATGAATTTTGTTTGGAGGAGTGGGGGACACAAACATTCAGTCTGTAGTAGATATGAAAAGGATAAGTGGAAGAGCATTCTCAGTGAGGGACCCAGAATAACCAGAGAGGTGGGAACTTACAGAGCATATTCTTAGAATAGTAAGGGGAGCAAGTTGTAAAGGTCTATGAAGAACATTTGGGAGAAACGAGAACTAAATTTGACGTTTTTATGTGGGGTCAATTTATGGAGCATCCAATTAGTTAAGAAGCACTCGTTTCACCCATGACCCTGGCTTTGGCTTTCTTTTGTTCTTACATCTACATTATTTTTTCATTATGCTAACAATGCCCTCTGTCAAAAAGAATCTTTCCAGCTTACAATGATTCTCACTTTCCCTTAAGTATCTATCCTTTTCCCATTGATATGGGTGTGTTAATTCCTAGGACTAATGTTTGTGCAATGTAGTTCTATTCTAATGTCCATTGATTAGAGCTATAGATGGCTCACTCTTGCTCGAAGAGAGATGCCACTCTAGGAATACGCACTTGAAAAGGAATCAATCAATCTATCTATCAATCTATCTTTTTCTTCATGGAGCTGGAAGTGACATGGAATCCTGGGACCCATAGGCAGTCATCATGCCTGCTACATGGAACAGGCAGCTGAGAAATCTAGGAAAAGAAAGACATACAAAGAGAGGCAGAGACATGTAACAGAGCTCTCCCAGTTTCCAATGGTCTTCCAGCTCTTATTTCTATTGCTTACCCAGCTACATTTCTGCTCCTGGAATCTGAGACACACTTTATCTTTTATAATCAATCCCCTCTTCCTGCTCAATCGAGCTTGGGTTAGGCTCCTATTATTAGAAACCCAAGGAGCCCTAATATGGTGACGAATAAATACATTTACTGAAGTCCTGCTGTCCTTTACTTTTGGATCTGCTCTCTCAACTTGTGCTCGAAGGACAAGCTTCTTCTCATTTGCCTTTGCTCAACATCAGTATGAGTATATTGCTGTTTCATACATCTGAGTGTCATAGTTCTACGCCCTTCTCCATCCCTGTCGCCAGATCCCTTCCCAGCTTCCTTAGGTTTCCCTTTACTTTCTGTCCTTGAATGAAATGCTAACAAAGAAACACAGAAAGGCTGGGAGTATAATTTATATATGCCTGAGGCTTATGAACAGATAATGGATTCATTAGCCCAATTCTCCCAGGATCCATGATGCAAAGGGATAGGACACAAGAAGGTTTAAAAATGAATACGTGATTCAGATCCTCTTACTGTACAGCTTCTCTCTGTAGCGTGAGTTATTCTGGAGGCCACAGGAGGGATACGGCTGTGCCTGCTGATGGGACTCTGGAAGCTCCAGTGCCACTGTGTTCCCTGCCACTCTTTCTCGTGGCCTCAGCCACAGTGGGCTCTGCCAGATGTACATAATACCATCGCTGCCCTTTATAGCTTAAAGAGGTCCCTACTCTGACTGCAAAATCACAAACATGGGATGGGATCTTCAGAGAGAAGCCCTCTCTTGCTGAGGGGATCACGTATGGACAGCAGGTGGAGAAGCCCAAGTGCTCAGAAGCCTTTGAAGGGACTCCTGAAGGCACATGCCCCAGCCCTAAACCAGCTAGCTGTCAACTCTGTCAACACAGTCACAGTTTAGCCAACAGCTGAACTAAAAATAACCTGACACTTCACCACAGTGTGCCTGCCTGGCTCTGATGTGCAGAACAAATACAGAAATACAAGCTGCTGCTGTATTTTCAACAATGTGAGGTCTAATGACATAGCAAGGGTCCAGATATTTGGATGTAAAGATTGCCTAGGAAGATCATCACCCAGTGCTCGCTTTATTAGGTGAACGCTTTGTCTCTTTTGACGTGGTGATTCCTTTGGTGTCTTCAGAAGTAGTATATAAAGGGAATCGGGGTGTGGTGCTGTCATCTTTCTAATGATATTTGGAGATTATGCCTCTTGGCTGTCTTATTTATGTCAGTGATGGGTCTTGTTCGCATTTTTTGTAACACCTTCCTAGACGAAGAAGGGGGATCAAGGAGATTCTTGAGGGCAAGAGCCATGTCTTCATCTTTATCTGTCTCTGTATCTCTAGGACCCAGCAAAGGTCTGGCAATTTAAAAAGCTGTCAGTAAAATATTTGTTAGATAAAAGAATGAACAACTGAAAATCCGTAAGAATCCATCCTTATGATGAGGGTCTGGGAAAGCTTCTCAAAGGATGTAATGACTGGTCTGAGTCTTCATGGAGTCGCCCGAGTTAATAAAGCAGAAAGATAGAAATAAGGACAGTGAATGTTTGAAGCATTTGAAACTTCCATCAAGGGCATCAGAAGTGGCTCAGTATGGCAGGTTGGCGAAAAGAAGGAAATGAAGCTGAAAAGAGAGGCAGAGGCCAGAGGGACCTTGCATACTCTGCTAAAAGTTTGAATCTTATTTTATACTGATGGGAAGCATAAAAGGTTTTCTGTAGGAGAGGAACATAATGAGATTTTCTTATAGAAAATTTTCGTTGGCAGCAACGTGGAGGATTGGTGGCAGGGATGAAGACACGGTTGGGATGGGATTTCAGGGATCAGCTAAGAGCCCCTTGTAGTCAATCACTCAGGTGAGGGAAGATGGAGGTCTGACTTATGGCTGAACAGGCCTATTTCTGTCTCCTCTCTCCCACTGCCAGCTTTTCATCACCTCTGGTACCATCACATCCTCCTTCAGGAGCCAGATCTGAGGATGCTGAAGAGTAACAGAAAATGCCAACCACAACAGTGCTTCACAAACACTTTTATTTTAGTTGGGCTGCCCTGAAAGGCAAAGTGACATTTTCCAGAAGGTCCATGGGCAGAACCTTCCTCTCTCCCCATCCCTCACAAAGAAGAGCTAAATGTCTCATTTTGATGTGACAATCCTCAAGCCACCTCACTTCTCTCAGCAGTCACTGTGCTGCTTTTTCGGCAAGGGGGTAAACAAGAAGAGGCAAAAGGAAAAGAGGAGAGAAGGAAGGTGGTAAAGGAGCAAGGCAGATGGTGAGGACCCTTCATCTCATTCATGCATAAAGAAGAGTTAAAGCTGTTGAAAGAAGAGAAGCTGTTTACATCTTATGGCCCCATTATCAGAACTCAAAACAGAAGATTAGGATAGATAGACGTCCATGGATATTTGCTCAGCTTACTTATGAGGGAAGGCCACCTTTCCCTTCACTCTCTAGCATGTATCTGATGGGAGTTAGAAGGAACAAACCCGGGTGCCTGGCTGGCTCAGTCGGTAGAGCATGCAACTCTTGATCTCAGGGTCATGAGTTCAAGCCCCACGCTGGGTATAGAGCCTACTTAGATGGAAAAAAAAAGGCGAACCCCTTCCCCTGAGTTCTTAGCCTTAGATTTACATTGAAACTAACTGATAATTAAAAACAAAACACACACCAAAAAAACCCTGATGCCTGAATCATACCTGAAGAGATTCTGACTTAATTTGTCTAGAGTGGGGTCTTGGAATTGATCTTTTTACAGAGTTCCCTGGGTAATCTGAACGTACAGGTGGGGGAGAACCATTGTTTTAGACCAGGGGTCAGCCATGTTTTCTGAAAAGGCCAGAGAGTAAATATTTTGTTTTGTGGGTCACGTGGCCTCTGTTGCAACTACTCTGCTCTGCTGTTGTAGCGGGAAAGTAGCTACAGACAATATGTGAATGAACTGCTGTGTTATAATTAATGAGCTCTGGCTCATGACCCTTAATCTACTGACCCTTTATCTACAAGCATAACTCCAAAGCCTGGGTGGATTGCTTAGGCTGCTACTCAGGTATGGAGAAAATAGTCAGAATATTCTAGTTTTAAAAAGTATTTGGCACTTGGAAGAATGTTCTAGTTTTATTTTAATAAAATGAGATACATTTCTGAGTTTCACTTGATCAAATACTTTCATTAACCGCCTATGTCATTTGACTTCTCCTTAGGGAGGCCATGTGTGATTTCAGTGTTTTGAAGAAAAGAAATCTAATGAGGTATAAAAAAAAATGAAGAATTATAACCTGCAGTGGTGAATAGAAGGATTCATCATGAGAGAGAGAGAGACACTTAAACTTAGAGCCTAAACCAAGACAGAAAAGTTAAAACCCAAATGAGAAGACAATCTTTATAAAGTCAGGGAGGTCAACTGGTGACCTGATAAGTTCTGCGTGTTCTCCACTTTCCTTGGCTAGAATTCAACCATGAGCCGAAGTTTTTCATTTGTTTGCTTTGCTGTTATTGTCCTGTGTTTAAGTCTACGTGGAGAACCAGTTTTAATCTATGCTGTCATTTCATTCTAGAGAAATCTGGAGAAAGCACAGTCACATTAGGAAAATGAACTTTTGCCCAATCATTAAGTTTCTCTCTTGCCCTCACTGCTTTCATCATTCTCTATAGAAGGGAAGTCAAGTCACACATGGCTGCAAGTCATGCTCCTCATCATCGAGGCTGGGGGAGCTGTGTGGGCTATGTGGTCCTCACCTTTATCCTATCGATGTTGGCCTCCATCTTCAGCTGTTCTACCAGCTTCCTGGCTTGTGCTATGCTGGCGGTGTTGTTGCTGGCCATTGGAATGCTGGGTAGGCTTTTCAGATACACTAGGAAAGAAAACAGAAGGAAGGATGCATCAGGGAATTCATGAGTTGCCAAATGCGCAGGTTCATCACACCCAGGGGCCTCGAAAGAGTGGCTGTGGCTCAGGCCTGGCTCTGCCAGCCCTCTACATCCCCAATCCGGCACTGAGTCTGATTGCAGGCAGACCAGGAGATGAGGTGTGTGTTTCCAAATACCTGTCCCCTCCACGTCACTGTCCTGCCCTGTCCCTCCTTCCCCCCGCAACATCCCTCTGGACTTCCATCCCTTCTTCAGAGAAGCACAATGAAACACAATGTTTACCAAACCAGTTAGAATAAGATGTACCGCTGAATTAAGAAAGCAAGTCAGTAAAGTTATCTTATGAAATGAGTTCAAAATAGTAAGGGGGACAATATGCATTATTACTGATTTTCAGTACTATTTTTTCAGGTACTACTATTGTCAGATACGCTATTAAGTGCCCTCAGAAGGTGAACAATGAAAGGCAAACGGAAAGAGGAATAGCACATTATATAATCCTTTAGGACTAAAGACGCCAGGTTTGCAATGCTCTCCTGATGGGCTCAAATACCAGCTTTATAGTTAACTGTAATCACCTCAGTCTATTATACTGCAGAAATATGTGCTTTTCAGTGTCGTTTATCCAGCATTTAAAAAAAATAGTCATTTCTCTCTACTCTATTTAAATAGGGCTAGATTCACAACCATGTACTTGACTCACAACTTTTCATCTTAATGGCAAGGGGGAAGGATTGCCATGTTTGAACTGTTAATTACATCAGTGAGTTCACAGAATTCTGGTGAATTCCTTATTAAGTATAATGGACTTACTACTTTTCTAAATATGAAAATGGGACACAAATGTTCAGAGAGTAGAATTCTGCACCTATGTAAATTGTGAGATAGTTTCTTTGTCCCTGGCTTTGCCAGATCTCCTTCCCATCTCTGCTCCCGTCCCTTTCAGGTCCTATCCCAATTTCATTTTTCTCTTCTAATTCTTTCTTGACCCACCATCTCATTTGATTTTTGTCATTCATCTCGGAAAGTACCCTCTTTTATTTTTGGTGCCTATTTCCCCCATACTCTGATCAGGTCTCGCTACATGTCAAGGTGCCATATGCTATTTCAGGACTGTCTGTATAAATGTGCCCCTCCTGGTCACTGACACCCAACAGTGAAGCAATGTCTGAGAGCAGCAATTTAACTAGAGTGCCTGACACAAGAAATGAGAGGCATTAAAGCCTTGCTTCAGTCAACAGTTGAATCTTGTTCTGAAGACAGTATATTAAAAACTGTGACTTCTGCTAGCTTTGGGGAGTATTTTTACTCAGGAATAAAGTATAATCAACACAAAAATGAAAGAGAACACATAGAAAACCTGGGGAAGGAAGAATGGCCCATAATAAGTTCAATACAGGACTGTCACTTATTCAGTAAAATCAAGAAACAGTTTTTAATGCCCAAAAAAGCATAAGTATGTAAATTATCTCTTTTGGTTCTTATATCTTGGTATCTTATTCTTCAAGACAAAAGAATAAATTATGCATAACTCTCTGTAAACAAAGAGGTCCCTTCATAGTGTTATTTTATAAAGAATACTGCAAAATCAGCCACCCCAACAGCATTTACAGTATAAACTGGAAAATAATTAACTCTTCTCTCAACTTATTTTCAAAGGCATTGGAGACAATAAAATAGGAAGGAAGACAGAAGGGATTTTGAAGCCACAAAGATCTGTGAACACTACTTTCATATGCTTGAAAATCAAGGGAGGGATCTTTATGTAAAAACAAAAAAAATAAGAAGAGGCTTTGACAACTATGATTTCATCAGCATAATTAGGGACCCAATCATCTCCCCCACAGGGACATTACATATCCTCAAATGGAACAAAAATCTAACACCCTTGCAAAATGTCACAGGACCAAGATGGAATTTTGACTTACCAAGTAAGGGTAGCCTAACTTTTATTCATCCAAAGTTGGAAGTAGTCATGATCTACAAGACTCTGGACACTGTTCTGTGAAGCTAACATTTCTTCTGAGCTAGACTTTATCACACTAGAATACAGATTATCACAGAATTATCAAATTCTCTTTGGGCCTGAGGGAACTTTGGGAGTCTGGCCAGCTATTCGTCTGCCCTTGAATTCAAGCCAGATTTCATAGTAACTTGTGTGAGGGACCGTGGTTTGCCTCCAAATACTCAAATACTGCTTCTTCTCTTCTTAGTAATAATAATTTTTTTTTCTTTTTAACAGACACCAGAAGAGCCCTGAATTTTAGCTGGGCAGACTTTACTGGAATATATATTCTCCAGTCTCCCTTGCGGGCCGTTCCAGCTATATGACCAAATTTTGGCCAATAAGATATAAGCAGAAGTGCCCTCGAAGGGAGGGGGGTGCGCTCCTTGCCTCCCTTTCCTCCTGCTCCTGGCCTAGAAGACAGTCTTCTTGACCACAGGGCTCCATCTTGAACTGTGGGGTTTCACACCAGGGTGAGCAGGAAAGATCTGGGTTCTTGCTGACACCGTAGAGCCCCCGGGGCAGCTGGGCACTGGCTATCATCTACGTGAAGAGAAATAAGTACTATTTTGTTTGCAACACCATTATTAAGAGTTTTTCAGCTACTGGACAACAGATCTGCTACTAACTGAGTAAATGGCCCATTATTTTTATTTGAATATCAAGGAAGTCTGTGTCCTAATGCCTATTCCTGTTCCCTGGGAAAGCTACGGCTGTCCCAAGGAGACTGATAGAAAGTGTGTGAGTTTTCTATTGCTCCTGTATCACTTTGCTACAAATGCAGGAGCTTTAAAAAAGTTTTTTAATGTTTATTTATTTTTGAAAGAGACAGAGGTAGAGCACGAGCAGGGGAGGAGAAGAGGAAGAGGGAGACACAGAATCTCAAGCAGGGTCCAGGCTCTGAGCTGTCAGCACAGACGGATGCGGGGCTCAAACTCACAAACTGTGAGATCATGACCTGAGCAGAAGTCGGATGCTTAACCGACTAAGCCACCCATGCACCTCATGTCATAGCTTAAACAATAGGAATTTATTATCTCACAGTTCTAGAGGTCAGAAGTCAGCAAAGAGCCTGACGTGGGGCTCGAGCCTACGGACCGTGAGATCATGACCGGAGCCAAAGTCAGATGCTTAACTGACTGGGCCACCCAGGTGCTCCAATATTTTAGTATTTTTGACGCTATCGTCAAATGGAGCTTTTTTTTTTTTTTAATATCCTTTTAAGACTGTTCATTGTTAGTGTATGCTGGCGCTACATCACAGATTCCTACTGAGGAAGACAAAAGCTTTTGTCTTTCATCTCTACCTGAACTGACAGTGACTGCATGCCATGAGAAGTGTTGCTGAAAAAAAGGTGTTGCACAGTGAGCATATTGGGCCAAGAAAAAGTGTTGACAAAGTGCTTAGGCAGAAGCATAGATGCATATCAGATATCCTTTGCTAATGTTCCTGTTTCATTTTACATCTTACTAAAATTGAGCAGAAATTATTTAAGAGGGAAGGAAATGGTTTGAATATACCAACCACGAAAATAGCCAAAAGGAAAAGTAAAATTCTGCTAAAAAGATCATGTAGACAAAGTTTTAAAACACACATACCTCTTAAAAAAAACAACAAAAACTTTTAGTTAAAAAGAGAGGGTGATTAATTTCTATACACTGTTCTCTCACCCCATTAGCCAGTCTTTGGACCGCCTTGTGATGTACCATAGTTTACCTTTGCAGGGAGGGGCGCACCTCAAAGAAGCACCCAGTTGTGGACTCTGGTTCTCATGGGGAAACCAGAGTCTGGTTCTCATGGGGAAACTCTGGATTCCTGAGGTCACTTCTGGAATCTCAAAAGATCTCTGGGAATCAGCTGGGATGATGATCCAAGGTTGAGTAGTGTGCTAGGTCCAGCCAGCTGTCTTCAGCCCAGCAACACTTGTCAAGTGCTGCATCTTTGGGCAACACCTGTCAAGTGCTGCATTTTATGGCCTAAAATATGGGTGGTTACACATCCCTGAATTTGAATCAGAGAACTATAATACCACAGATCAATTCTTTCAGAATTCTATAGCCAATATCTCTTTTTAAAATTCTAATAGTCTACCCTCTGGAAATTCCGAATGGGATTCAATCTGTTCTCCAAGCCTCACTGGCAAAGGTTCTCAACCAGGGAAAGTGCCACCCTTTAGGAAGCATTTGGAAGTGTGTGAGGGTGGCCTGAGTTATGACAGTAATTAGGGGTGCCACTGGCATTTAGTGAGCAGAGGCAGAAACTCTAACACCTTGCAGAGTGCCAGGCAACAATGAATTGTGCTGTTCCTCATCTCTCAATGAGAAAGGACACTAAACACATACACACACACACACACACACACACACGCACACACAGAAAGCCACAGACCTCTGCATGAAAAATCTTGCTCAAAGAAAGTAGTCCACAAGGAAAGGTTCAACCAGCTTGGCTTTTATATTATGTCTTAGGATCCCTATTACTTTCAAAGGGATGAGTAAGTGTTAGGTGCTCATAAGTCTCATTAGCATTATGATGCTTTATGGATATTTGCTCCCTGCTTATTTAAAAGAGAACACAATCTCTTGCAATGTGCTGGTGGAATGAGATTATGCTGGGTCACATCTGCCAGTGAGCAAAAAGAAAACAACCAATCAAAGCCCCTAGAACAATTCTTGAGCTTGTGTGAGAGACTGGTAGGACTCTGCGAGAATGTCCTAATGATCCCACCTGAGTTCCAAGCCTGAGACTAATACAGAAGGCATTTTATTCTTTTCACCATTGAGAGGAGTGTCCCTCCCCCTGAACATGAGATAGGCTTGTTATAGAATAATAACCACTAGATGAGTTTTCTTTTTCTAAAAATACATCCAGCATTTTCATTGCTTTCAGGAGGAACTTTTCTATTGAGACACCATACATTTTCTTGTCATTTAGGCTTGGGAGTAAACACACAACTCCTTATTTCTGTGGCACAAAGATAAATAAATGTTCGGATAACGAGATCTTTCCCTTAGAGAGTATAGGTTAATTGTGGAGGATTGCATTCTTCTCATGCTCTACTGGTGTTTTTTAAGCCCTGCATGCAGGCGGGCTTCCCTGTGGTGTTTCATTTTCATTACAACTGTGTGTTTCTCAGAATTGTGTTTTGATAGTTGCAGTTGGTGATAAGGGGGCTTGATTTACTTGTTTTGTATATTCACAGGTTAGAATTACTCAACAATTCTAGGTCAGGAAAACAAATCAGAGGTTTACAGTCTCCTAGCCACTTGATGACATCTTTTATTATTCTCATTTGTCAGGTAGCCGGCTCATTGGTGAGTCATTGTTAGTTGCTATTGACTTGGGGGCCCAATTTCTAACAATTTCAATTTAGAATTCTCCAGAGCTGCTTCAGTTAGGCACCTGGATAAATGTCTATGTTGACTGTTCTACAACACAAGTTTAGCTTGGCCAGTTTGCCAAACTTATTTTTTTGTTTTGTTTTGCTTTTTGGATCCCTACTCTCGTTAATTCTGTAGCAAGTCACAACACCATCATCAAATTGATTAGAGTAGGTATACAGAGAGTCCAGGGAAGGGTCTTTACAGTCAGACCATGGGTGAATTTCTGAGTTGTGGCTGCAGTGAGAATCCAATAAGAACTGCAAAAGAGCCTGTCTGGTTTTAGGGAACTTTTTGGTCAGCTATCCCTTTCTATTACCAGTTGCCACTCTGACCTGAAAATACCAAAATAGCACATTTCAATCTCCACTAATCAGCAAACGCTCGTTTCTTTTCAGTTCGCCCACCACTAGGGACATTTTACATCAACAGAGGATTTCTTTGCGAAGCTTGCTGCTTCTCCCTCAAGCCCTAGAGTGTCAGGATTGGAATCCGCCTCACAAGCTCACTCTTTCCCAAACATGTGTTTCAACAATTGGACATGGCACAAAGATATCTTTCGGATGTCACAATGTCCTGGTTTCCTCACTTGCCTTTCATCATCTTTAAGCAGTGGTGTGGAGGTGGAGGTGGCAAATGAAAAGGAGAGGAGAACGGGGAGAGGGGTGTCGGGGAAGCGGGGGGAGGAAGGAAGGTCCACACAGACTTTGGTATGGAAGCCCCTGGGGATAGAAGGTGTGAAGTGATATTGGACCCTGGGGCACTGGTTGGCCTTTGTTTTTTTTTGTTTGTTTGTTTTTGTTTTTGTTTTTTAAAGTGTTTTATTTATTTCTAGGAGACAGAGAGACAGCGTGAGCAGCGAAGGGTCAGAGAGAGAGGGAGTCACAGACTCTGAAATAGGCTCCAGGCTCTGAGCTGGCAGTCAGCACAGAGCCCGATGCGGGGCTCGAACCCACGAACCGCGAGATCATGACCTAAGCGAAAGTCAGACGCTTAACCAACTAAGCCACCCAGGCGCCCCTGGTTGGCCTTTGAATAGGGGAAGAGAGAGGAAGGAGAGTTGGGGAAGGAAGGGGAGGGTGGGGAAGGGAGCAGAGGCAGAAGAAGATATCCTCCTCTGTGGAGACCCAGAGAGCTCATGGGAACCCAGAATGTAGAGAGCTGGACCGCACAAGGCTGGCTAAGGATGGATTTGCAAATAAAACCAAACAGGAGTCTTCCAAGCCCTTCCCCCTTCCTCTTCTCTCCCCTCCCCATCTTTCAGTGCTTCTCATTTCTGGGAATTTGATCTTCCAGGCCAAAAGCTCTGTTCTTTTATCAGAGGACCAGAAACGCATACTAATGAATTATTAGCTTATAAACCAAGGGCTTGCCATGTGCCAGGCCCTGAGCCAACGTCCTGTTTAATCCTCACAACTCCAGAAAAGTAAGCACTGCATCCGAGCTGAAGGAAACCAAGGCTGGGATTAAGTCCGAACACTGGAGAGAGGGGTATTTCTGAAGCAAGCGCCATCCTCCTCCCCACCCCAGCCCAGGGAAAGATGTTCTTCTGGCCCTTCTCAATTCACATTTTTAGATACAGCAGACTGATGCCAATCTGGGGACTGTGGTACACGTTGGGCCATTTTCACAAACATAAGAGCGATTTTTATAGTCTTTGTAGCTACAGGAAGAGCTAACGAGAATGAGACCTGGTGTGGAAGCTATGGGCCAATAGGGAAGAACATGAACTGAGGGAGCAACATATCCACTTGAAATCCCCTCTGAACTATTTCCATGTGGTTCTTCTGTGACGTCGCCACTTGACAAACGGGAGAAAGGCAAGATTGTGTGTGATTTCCCTCAAATCTGCATGGGGGCCGTGTAGGCTGTGTAGGTGGAGGGTAAGACACAACACAGTTTCCCTGGCTTACTCGGGAGCCAGAAACCATTATTTGAAATGACAGCTCTCTGCTTTCCAGTAAACTGCTGTTTTTGAAACATCTCTGTGAGATGCAGTCTCCTGCCTGGAAAAGGCATCATTGGTTAGCTGCCTTTTACGACCTTGACAAAAACATAGCCCTCTGAAAAGTGTTGACTGAAAGTCATGGATTTCACAGGTTTTGTAAAACGAACCAGAAATGAATAGGCATGTTGCAACTTAAAAATGACATGTGAGCTTTAGTTTTTATCTGAGCCTTGGATAATGAAATGGCTGTATCCACAAATGGGGGCTGGCATTCTCAGATGTTAGATGGGTTAGATGGGCTTTGTTTGCTCCAAGGAAAAAAGATTTGTATTTTGTATGGTATATGTTGGGTTTTCTTTAAAAAAAAAAAATGGAAGCCTAGACCGTGAACCAGTAGGGTTCCAACAAAAGAGAAATAATGAGCTTGTTTCCATAGAAATGGCTCTGTTACCCTACTGATGTCTAATGCTGCAATANTCTCTCTAAAAAAAACCCCCACTGCTTTAACTCTAAGTCCTCAGTGGATCTCAAACCTTAGGCGACCCCTGGAGCCCAGGGAGACTTAACCTGCCTGAGCTTCTCTGCCTCTGCTCAAATGATCTCTTAGGCTTACAAAATGGTAATAACAGAGGTCCTTCGTCTGAGCTCCTCAATGCAGTTTCCCCAGTAAGAACTGGATCCCCTCCACTGAAGTTTGTTATCACTGCATTGTCTAGGGATGCTTCTTGTGATGTAATTGACAGGTGGTACTAGAGTAGAAAAACAGGCTCTAGGAGGCAGCAGACCTGAATTCTAATCCATTCTGGCACTCCTAGCTTTTTTTTAGTGGGAAAATCATTTAATTTTTCTGGGCCTCAGTGGCTCAAGTGGATTGCAGGATTGCACAAGGGTGCCTAATGTTTGCGACAGAGTGTTATAAATTATGGAGTGCTATACAAGGAACAGGCATGAATAAAGAATGACCACCACCATTTACTGGGCAACTGCTAAGCCCTGTAACCTTATAACATTACGTGCAGAATCTCCAATCTTCACAAGGAACATGGAAAAGGAATCAGGAACTAAGAAAGGCAAAAGGAAAAATCTATGATCATGACCAGCGGTGACTCTACTAATCAAGAACTCAATAGTAAGCAAGAACTCAATAAACAATCCAAAGTGGAGGGGATCTCTTTTGGAAAGGAAGGGTGGGTAAACCTTAACATCCAATTCTGAAACTCCTAATTCGTACTGCCAACTCATCAAAGAGATGATGATTATTTGAAAATCAATTGTGATTTCAAATCAGTACACAGTGGTTTATTAAGCGCCTAATGCGTGTGACTCTGAAGTACATGCACATGTTATACATGGTAAATTTCTACGGAAACCGGCCACTGAGTGGGTGTGGGAACCCCGTGGGCTACCTCAATAATTCTAAGAAAGCGCTGATATCTTTCACTGGTATCTTCTGGAAGGAAAGGCTCACATCCACCTATAGCATTTGTAAAGGTTTACTGTGGGCACAGAATAAACTTGCAAGCTAAGCACTTGAGGCTAATTGTCTTCTACCTCCTCCTCACATCTATTTCTTGTACGTAAAGGCCAGGAGAGTGTCTGTGCATACATAGCAGATTTCCACTAAAACCTACAGTGCATGCTGCCACCCCACATCACCAGCCCCGAACTCCGGCTCTTTTCTCCCAACACAGCACATGCCCCTGGCATTTTGCTATATCTCTCATTCCCTCACGCACACCTTATCTTTTAGGCTCTAGCCTCTCTTCCTCTGAGACACCTTCTTCAGCAACTACCTACTACGTTGACCTCCTCAGTCCCTCAAACTCATACTAACCCAGGAGCCTGTGCTAGTATAAACTAAGCCATTTCTTGGGCCTTTTAGAAAACTGCATGCTGACTGGCATTCTTAATTACGAGTTTAATTAATTACTACCAGGCTTCCTCCCATAAACACTTGTTAAACCTACTTTTCTACCTCCAAAGGTACCGTCTGTCTGTCTTCACTGGTTGAACAGGCCAAGCCAGGTTTCCCCTGAGGGCCCTTTACCTGTTGTTTCCCATCTGCCAAGCTGCATTGCCCTGTGAGGTCCTGCTCACGGCTGCTGCCTTCTCCTTCGAGGCTATGTTCAAATGCCAAGTCTCCTGATGATTACACTATCTAAAGTGCTCCGTTTGGCCTATCATTCTTGAAGCACATCACCCTGTTTGTTTTCTTTAGTGCATTACCACAATCTGAAGTTACTGAATTAATTTATAGATCATCCATCTTTCTCTTCCCCCAGATGCAAACTAAGAGCAAAGACCTTATCATGTTCACAGCAGGTGTCAATAAATATTCATTAAATGAACAGAAGCCCTCAAATACCATCCCCAGCATCCAGTCTTACATACATTAGATTCTTAGTAAATGTGCCACTTATGAGGATGGGTCCCTGGAGCACAGTATCATCCACGCCTCTCACTGCATTCCCACCGAACAGCTGCTCCTCAACGCAGGTTGTTAACGGTGGGTGGCTTTTGTTTGGGGGCAAAGGGGATCGTGGAGCATATTCCCTAAAAGGGTACCTCCCAGGCTCTTTATCTCATCTGATCTTTAAGTATCCCCACATAACTGGGGCAAAAAATAAGCTTGTGACTTGTACCTTCTTTCCTCTCACCATTTCCTGGCTACTGCAAAGAAAGGGACAGATCCTCAGGTAACCACCTGCAATCTGGGTCGTACTTGGCAACATGTAAATCATCAGTAACTTTTCCCAGTTGCAAAGTTACACAAACATACTGTTTGAAAGCGTAAACATCAGTCTGATGCTGAAAAAGCTCCTTTGTAGCACGGGCCTCACATCCCCTCCTCCACCAGGCTCTAACCGCTGGCTCAGGCAGAAACCCAGTGTGAGGCCACGGCCCTGAAAACGTGGCACAGAAGACCTTGACTCCGGTTTATTAGTTTAGTGTCAGAGACAGCAAGGAGCACATTTTTCTCGAACTTGCTTTTGCAACTATTTTTAAATATTAAAAAAGAAAGATTAAAAACTTTTTTCTACTTCAAAAATATTTCAATACTTAAAAGAAATACACAGCTGTTATTAGAAACCTGAAAAACACAGATTCAGAAAGCACAAATCCCCTATAATCTACCATCAAGAGACAACCAAATAAACCTTCACAGTCATTTTTCAAGTGCCTCTCTCCAACTTCTTTTAAAAATTTTTAATGTTTTATTTTATACTAGAGAGAGGGGGCGGGATTCAGAGACAGAGAGACACAGAATCCGAAGCAGGCTCCAGGCTCCAAGCTGTGGGGCTCGAACTCATGAACCGTGAGATCATAACCTGAGCCAAAGTTGGACACTTAATCGACTGAACCACCCAGATGCCTCTCAGATGCTTTTTTAAAATCAAAGCCAGGTTTATCAGGATATAATTCATACACATTTGAGTTCACCCTTTCTTAGTATGCCAATGAAAAGGTTGGACAATTGTGTATGTATAATCCCCAAATCACCTTAATTGCAGATATTATTTTGGGGAGCTATTTAACCACGGTGTCTGCTCACTTTCTTCCTTTCCTAGCCTGGCCTCACAGAAGGAACACTTCTGAGGTCAGGCCCCAGGTACCAAGAACAGTTCTAGGAAAGCAAAGGCTGAGATCTTGACTGAACGTCCTTAATACGGAGTTCACGGAGTTCTGAAATCTCAGAAGTTAGCAGGATCCTAAAATTATTTTGCAGGACCCTCTACCCAAAACAAATCTTTTTTATAACCACTGATTTAATACACTTTAATCACTTGTGACATGGGTTTCGAGAATAGCTCTGAGCATCTGGAGCCCGGGGTAGCACTGTGTTTTCCTTAACAAGTTTGGTTCAGTTTTGGCATCCTTTGTGGGCTCATGACATGAAGACCTCTCCAGGATAAGGGGTGAGGATTTTTCTAGGAACGAGCAAGTTAAAAGAAATGGCTCCAATATGGCTCCTCGGCAAATGTATGCCGCTAACCCTTAAAGAGAGGCTAAATATGAGGCATTTGAAATTCACTAAACTAAGATCTTAACTTCACAGATCAAAACAAAACTTAAGGGCCAGAGCAAGGAGATGAGCTGCCTTAGAAAATATCACTAAAATCTAATGTCAGAACCAAGGACTTATACCTGTTTCCTGAGTATTTCTAATATCATAAGCATTATTAAGATTCAAATTTCTTTAGAAGCACCTGGGTAGCTCAGTCGGTTAAACGTCCAACTCTTGGTTTTGGCTCAGGTCATGATCTCACGGTTCATGAGTTCAAGTCCTGAACGGAGCTCTGTGCTAACAACGGAGAACCTGCTTGGGATTCTCTCTCTCCCTGTCCTGTCTACTAAAGAACTTGACCCTTGTCCTTTTCTCTCATTTTCTCCTGCATCATGAATTTTCCTCTCCTCTGTACTGGAGCAATCCCATCAGCACATAAACATGTCAAAACATCTTTAGAAAAACAACAAAACCTGTCCCTTGATCTTACATGCCCTCCCAGCAAGAACCCCATTTTTCTGTTTCCCTTACAGATGACTGGGAAGACTTGTAGCCTCGCTATATCCATTTCCCTTCCTCCATTTTTTTCCTGTGGCCACTCCAAATGGCTTCTCTTCCACTTACTCTACAGAAACTACACTTGTCTAGGTTGGCAGCCGGCCCAACTTCAGTTTTCCAAGCCCGGTGAGCACCTCTCAGTCCTCACCTTACTCGACCTCTGTTTTAGTCTGCTGTGCCTGCCATAACCAACAATCACAAACTCGACGGCTTGAGACAACAGAAATGTATTCATTCACACTTCTGGAGGACAGCAATTCGAAATCAGTTCCAGTGACAGGAGGGCCATGGTTCCCCCAGGACTCTCCAGGGAAGAATCCATTTTTGGCCTCTTCTAGCTGCTGGTGGCTGCTGGCGAGCCCTGACTTGTGGCCCCATCACTCCAGTCTTTGCCTCTGCGGTCACACTGCCTCCTTCTCATCTGTGTGTCATCTCCCTCTGTCTCTCTCTTGTCAGTAGACTGATCATTGGATTTGGAGCTCACCAAGATAATCTAGGATAATGATTCCATGTCAAGAACTTAATCACATCTGCAAAGACTCTTTACCTTTATAAGGTAACATTTACAGATTCTAGGGATTAAGACTTGATATCTTTGGGGGCCTTATTCAGCTACTACCGCCTTCTGGAAGCATTTAACACAGTGGATTGCTTCCTTCTCCTAATATACTCTCTTCACTTGACTCCAGGGATGCTGTTTTTCCTTGACTGACTGATTCATTCATTCATTTGTAATAGTAGTAAAAGACACACAGAATTTGCCATCGTAACCATCTTTTAAGTATACACTACAGTAGTGTTAACTATATTCACATTGCTGTGCCAATCTCCAGACCTTTTCATCTTGCAAAACTGAAACTCTATACCCATTAAATAACTCATGTCCCCATCTCCCCTGCCTCTCTCAACCACAATTCTACTTTCTGTTTCTAAGAGTTTGACTATTTCAGACACCTCATCTAAGTGCAATTGCACAGTATCTGCCTTTTTGTGACTGGCTTATTTCAGCCACACTATAGCATGTGACAGGGTTTCCTTCTTTTTTTAAGGCTAGTAGTCCACCATACGTATATATCACATTTTATGTGTCCCTTCATCCATCTATGGACACTTGGGTCGTTTCCACCTCTTGACTATTGTGAATAGTGCTGCTATGAACATGGATACACAAGCTCCTACTTTCAATTCTGTTGGATATACACCCAGAAGTGGAATTGATAGATCATATGGTAGTTCTGTTTTTAATTTTTTGAGGAACCCCCATACTGTTTTTCAAAGTGGTTGAGTAATTTTACATTCCTACCAACAGTGGAATGCACAAGGGCTTCAATTTCTCCACTTCTTTGCAACACTTGTTATCATCTGTCTTTCTGGATACTTGTTTTGCTTCTTGGTTTTATTCATCTCCTTGGTTCCCAGGTCTCAGTGTGTTTGCAGTCTTCTATGCTTTTTTTTGGTTTTGTTTTAATAGCTTATTGTCAAGTTGGTTTCCATATAACACCCAGTGCTCATCCCCACAANTCTTTGTTCACTCAAGCCAGGTGATCTCATTCAGACCTATGGCTGAATTACTATCCCTTGGCTTACATCTCTCAAACTTATATCTTCATTACCAGTCTTGCCTTTGCAGTCTAGACGCACCTACTTAGTCAACCTCTCCACAGGAATAGGCAACTCAGACTTGATATGTCCTAAACCAAATTTTTAGTTTTCTCCCCCAAATCCACTCTTCCTACAGTCTTCCTCACAGCAGTCAATGGCAGCTTCATTCTTCTGGTTGCTCAGATTAAAAGCTTTGGGGACATTCTTGCTTCTCTGTCTCACAGATCACCTCCAATTTCCCAACAAACCCAACAAATCCCTATTTCCTTCCAAATATATCCAGAATCCAACCCCTTCTCCTCCCTTCCACTGTTACCAGTCTGGCCTAGCCACCTTCATTTCTTGCTTGGCCATTTCAATATCACCTATCTTCCCTGATTTTGCCCCTGCCCCTTTCAGTCTATTCCTTATATAGCAACTAGAGTATATGTTAATAAAATGTATGTCAGACTGATGTCACACCTCTGCTTATAACTCTCCAGTGGCTTCCCACCTCACTCAGAGTAAAAGCTCAGGCCTTTTCATGGTCTACAAGAGCTGAATGAGAGAGTCCATGAGCATCTATCTAATTTCACCTTCCACCAGTCGTCTAGTTCATTCCAATAGAGCAATACTATCTCCTTGCTGCTGTTTGAACATGGGGAGCACACTCCTGCCCCAGAACCCTTGCGCCTCCCAATCCCTCTGTGTGGAATGTTCTTCTTATAATTCACCCCCTAATTTTATTCAGATGTGCATTCAAACAGTAACTTATCACAGGCCTTCTCTGGCCTCCTCTGATCTAAAAAAAATACCTTCCCTTTTTACACTTCTCATGCTCTTTACCCAGCTTTATGTTCTCCTTTGGTACTCGTAACCACCTGACATAGTTTATTGTTATTTATTTTTATATTCATGGCCTGTACTGCCTGCATTATTTAGTATAGCTCACTGAAATATAAGCTTCACGAACACAGGAAATTAGTCTGTTTGGATCACTGCTGAATCACTATTGCTTAGAACAGTATCTGATTCATGGCAGGCTTTCAGTAACTATTTATATAATAAATGAATGAGGCACCTATAATGCCTTTGTCAAAAGAGTCCTTTCCCAGAAGGGGGTTTGCTTCTATTGATTATTCGTAGATGGGCCTCGAGAACTTAGGTATTTTAGAACGTTTAAAAAAAAAAAAAAGGCCTTACAGGAACTTAGCTTTAAAACAGGCTTCCTGTTTGAACCTCTAAATGTTGCCCTTACCTGGGGGAATTGGGGAAGCGGTAGGGGATTTAGTGCTGACTTGTCAGAGATACTCCTGAGGTTTATTTGTTCCATTTAATTTTAGGCCATCAATATAGAATGATTAAGTATAACAGAGGAAGGTTACCTTCAAGAACTCATATTGTATTTTCCACTGTTTGGGGAAACACCTCTGAGACAAACCAGAAACAGACTTGCAGATGAGGAAACAATAGAGAGATAAGGTGACCTGGCCAAGGTCACAAGTGGTGACTATAAGCCAATTCTTAGGTCTCTGATAACTAGTACTTTCACTAGAACCCCCCCCCCCCCAAAAAATCCCATTTCTTACCATGTCCTTCCTGTGAAAATGACTAACTTCCTCCATAAAGTAGGGCAAGGACAGAGCTGACATCCAGAATCACTTTGCTGATGGTAGTGATGGATTAGTCAGACCCATGATTACTACGTTCCCTATCATGGAGGGACATGGCAGGGCGGGACTTAACAAGCACGTCTGTGGTCCTGTGACAAAACAAAGCCGATCCTGCTGGAGAGGAATGAGAGTGGCCCAACTGTATTTGTACAGTGTGCTTACCAAATCTACCAAAGGAAGGACACACACAAGGCAGAAGGGCAGGGGCGCCTGGGAGGCTCAGACTGTAAGCGATCGAAACTCTGGGTTTCGGCTCTGGTCATGATCTCATGCTTTGTGAGATCGAACCCCACATAGAGCTCTGTGTTGACAATGAAGAGCCTGCTTGGAGTTCTTTCTCTCCCTCTCTCTCTCTCCTACCCTGCTCATGCACTCTCTCTCTCTCTCTCTCACAAAATAAATAAACTTAAAAAAAAAAAAAGTCAGAAGGGCAACTCATGCCCAGTTGGATCATTGTGATCTTGGCTGAGGATTCTTCATAGTCTATAGGCTGAGGCTAGGATGAATGGGATACTTCACAGACAGGTGTCGTGATTAGTCATCCATATAGAAACATATTCTGGAATTTCCAGAGAGAGATGCTTTTTTACTGGTGAGTTTAAAAGTAGGATGCTACATTTTCTTCTGGTTGATGAGAACAGATAATATCGTCCTAGCAAATAGTTTTCCAGAGGCATTAAATTGCCTATAAGACTGTTCATTTACCTGTCAAACTGGCATCAGAGCAACCTATGTCAATTACTACTGCCAGCCTCGTCTCTCAGTGCCAGCCTCCCATCTTCCTTGTTTTCTGCCTTACCAAGCAAAGAAGGATCAAGGAAGTCCCTGCAGCCAGTGGATTCTGTCTTCTCTCATTCTAGAGAGTATCTCCATGAAAATCAAACCAACAACAAGTAGGAAAAAGACGTGGACATACTTTTAGTTTCAACACTTGGATATTCATTAACCCTCCTTCACGCCCAATTACTTATGGCTCTGGGCACATAAAGCTAATATTCATGACTAATGCCTTTATCTTTCTTTATGTTTTCCCTTGCTTGGAGAAGCAAATTCTGCTGGAGCTGCTAGAAAATTCTTTGAGTTACGGATATTCATTTTCAGAAACCCCGTGTGTCTTGAAAGGCTGCTCCATGAGTGACTGGATTCACAGCATCCCTTCTTCAGCAAATGTTCGACGGGTCATGCAGATATGAAGTACACCCTCCATTGGGAGTAGATAGGAATGGGATGAACGCAAAAAGTCAGTGGCCCCATTTTAGCAGCTATTTAAAATAGCTGGAAAAGAAACATACGCAGCCCTGTATCTAAGCCAGCTTACTTGCTGAGCCTGTCATTCAGGTGGCTTCTGATTAAGTAAATGAGCCCAATTCATTTTACAGAAATCTAATGAATACTCTGACATTACTGAGTCATTTGAAATTCCTAGGATTTAGTCCTAAAAACGCTAATGTTAGTAATCCCACTTGCTTGTGAAATGTTTCTTATTCCTTGAGCTCCACATATGCACAAATGACAGTACAGAACCTTTAATAGAAGTCTTTTAAAATTACTAGAGCTATGGTTTGATGAGAACAAAGAATACATAATTCATATGAGACAATGGTTCAGTTCACACCACTTACTGTGATGGTACGAAGATTGAAAAAAGGCAAATACCCAACGGGGACTCCAGAGAAGACTTGGTGTTTCCACGAAGTATTTGGGTATCATGACAAACCCTTAGGATTCTAATGACACAAGGAGATCAGTTCATCTTTCTTACCATGAGTTGCAAAGAATGCGAGGATACTTGGTTTCAAACTCTTTCAGTCTTCCTTGACATAACAGATCATTCTTCCTTCACATCTGGGTGGCCTTATTCAATCTAACTGGGCAATTAAACAGAAGCCTTGCCAGCTCCCTCGCACTACTCTTCTATCAAATATCAGCACAGTCTAGAGATTTATGCACCAACCAGTGCTGGGAGCCAGGGAACCAGACATAAACTCAATTTTCAAGGAGCTTATACTCTGAAGGTAAAGACTGACCCATAAAAAGGCAATTTCAACATGGTATCCTGTGTGCTAAGATAGGAGAAAGCCCAGCATACGATGGAAGCACCTAGGAGGGGCATCTAAACCATTTTTTCCCCAGAGAAAGAAAGGAAAAAATAGCTTATAGAACTAATGTGAAGAGTAGTGATCTTTTAGGTTAAATAAGAAATTTCTCTATAAGTGGAATGGTGGTTGCCAGGGGCTGGGGTACGGGAAGGGGGGGAAATATTGGCCTAAGGGTACAAACATTCAGTTATAAGATAAGTAAGTTCTGGGGAATATAATGTACAGCATGGCAACTATTGTTAACAATACTGTATTATACACTTGAAAGTTGCTGAGAGAGTAGATCTTAAATGCTCTCACCATACACATGCACACACAGACACACAATGTAATTATGTAAGGTGATGAATATGTTAACTAGCCTTACTGTGGTAATTATTTTGCAATTTATACATGAATCAAACCATCATATTGTACACCTTACACTTATGCAATGTCATGTGCCAATTATATCTCAATAAAGCTAAAGGTAAAAAGGAAGACTGTGATGCATAAAGAGTCTACCTAGAAAACAAAATAAGCAAGACTATGAACTTGCCTTGCAATAGCTGTGTAAGGGGCACTGTGGAATCACAATCTGAGCCAATGACAGGAAGAATCAGACCTGACTGACTTTGGAGGTCTAATTATTCATCTAATGGGAACTGGGTCTTAATCGAACTGGAGACATTAAATTATAAAGGAAAATCTGAGGGGTACCTGGGAAGCTCAGTCAGTTGTGCATCTGACTTTGGCTCAGGTCACAATCTCATCACTTGTGGGTTCAGGCCCTGCGCTGAGCTCTGTGCTGACAGCTCAGAGCCTGGAGCCTGCTCCGGATTCTGTCTCCCTCTCTCTCTCTGTCCCTCCCCTGCTCACACTGTCTCTCTCTTTCTCTCAAACATAAATAAACGTTGAAAAAAATTACTTATAAAAGAAAATCTGATCTTGAAAATTTTTAATGCAATTAAACTGGGAAAGGGGAACAGAGAAAAGAAGGGTAGGGATTGTAATTCAAAATGACATTTGGTCCAGAGAAACAGTAGACATCTGATCCCAGACAAAATTGTTTACCAGTTGCTGGACTGCCTTATGCACTCAAATGGAATTATCTAACCCAATGGAATTGCTAATGGTCAGGGGAGACAAAAAATGAGAAGGCCAGCACAGCCCAGGAATGAGGAAAGACTTTTCTAATTAATAGCCCAAGGAAAGGAACCAGTTGACGTGGGTTTGGCAGCTTCCTTCAATTTATGATCCCATCTGCCTCCAAGAACCTTTTGGTTGATGAAGAACTTATGAAAAGTATCCACATACTCCAGTGATTATTGATCAGGCCATTAGTAAAAAGGTATTGAACACAAACGAGTGCAAAGACAAAGAAATGCAAATATTGGGCCCCTATATCCAAGTATTTTCTCAACAAGATTATTGTCTTTTCATGACTTTAATACCTAGACTATAAATGTTAGTCTATTTTTTATGACCTAAAAAAGTTGGTAAAGGATAAAAAAATAATAATCAGGTGCAGCACCGGGGATAGAGTCAGTGATATTCTAAGAGCACTGTGTGGTGACAGTTACAGGGCTATGCTTATGAGGTAGTACTGCATACCATATGGACTTGTTCAATCACTAAGTGGCCCCCTTGAACCCAATGTAATGTTGTGTGACAGATGACAGTGGTGGAAACACCATTCTGTGTCAGTGGTCATTGGGGGTCTGTCCTGGGGTGCTGAAACTTCAAACTTCGGCCTACATTTCTGTCCACTGTACCCCTTTGTACCTGAAAAAGTCCAGAACTCATTCTAGAATCAGATGTAAAAGTTCTACCATTTCCCTTACCTATGAATCTACTTTTGCCTATGATTTCTATGACTTATTTAGAAGGGAAGAGAGGATTTTTTTTTAAGGTTAAGGCCAAAAGTCTGCTACTTTGCTTTGCTCTTCATGAGTTTTCTCTAAATAAATTGAGATGTGCCTATGTGAAGCCTGGAGGGAAGAACAAACATCAGGTCAAACTGATGGTTTCAGAAGATTTGCAAGGTGGCAAAACAAGTCAGTGTTTATCCTGACTAACAGCAGATTTGAGGGTTCACTTCTTTAAAAAAATAGGCACTTCTTTAAAACATGGACACTTGACATTCTCGGTGTCCCTAGACTTCTGTTCCTCTCAAACCCTTATTTAGCTTAAAAAACAAAATAGACACCTGATCGTTTCCTTGGAGCCTTTTCCTTTTCGGCCCTATTGCATCCTCACCTCTGCAAGTATATTTAAGGCTTCAAAGTCAAATCTCATATAGGAGAATTTGAGCACCAGGTCCCAAAGATGGGAATGTCCTCTGATTATCACAGAAGCAGATTCTAGGCACTTCTTGTCCTCTGCATGCTTTAATTGCTTTACCTACAATGGCTGTACCAATGGTTGGGAGGAAAGAGATACAGAATCTGTCCAGTTCTACAGTCACACTACCTGGTTTCAGTTGGATCTTCTAGGGTACGCTAACTGCTCAAGTTACTTAAATACTCAGCCTCAGTTTTGTCAATGATAAAGTGGAGTATTAAAGTACCTCGTTCTTAGTGTTAGAATAGAGCCCCATGAATAGTACATGCTTCGTGCATAAGACATGCATAGTCACAGGACACAATTGCTGCTCTTATTAGATGATGCGCACTGAGAACGAGACAACAGGCAGAATCATCAGAAGGACACAAGATCATTATATATTTTAAAAGTTAGGCAGGAACAGTATTTATTTTAAATTATGCATACTTTTGGAAGATCCTTGTTTTGAAAAATATACTCAGAATTCCTTAGTCTGTATCTTGGGGGTCGCCTAACAATTTAAGATGAATCTCTTCTATCAACTTTTTCCTTGATAGTAACTGGGGCCATCAGGGTGTTTCTACATCAAGGTTCCCACACCTAACTGCAGAACAGAACTTTGTTCCAACATTTCCTCACCTCTTTCCTCTCCCTTCCCTCCTCTGATTGGTAAAACGTTCAAGTACCGAAGTCCCTCACTGAGATAATGCCATGGGCCTGATCTTCCCAAATGTCTTATAATTCAAAGCTATCTCTCCCTGTGACATTCCTCTTCATCTGTTAACTAATCTCAAGTTAAAATGTATTAATAACCAGGATGATGTACCACTAATCTCAGCTAAAAGTACTGAGTGATGACTGATATTTAAATAGTACTTCCTAATTTAATAGAGGTCTTCCATATACATTACATTATTTTGACTCCATACTTGCCTTGTGATGGCAGAACAGGGGCTAGCAGTCCTCTATTCAGGTTAGGAAACTGGGGCTCAGATGAATGAACTGGCTTGCTCTAATGCACAAACCAGGTAAGTGACCCTAGGTTAGGAGCTCACAGTTTCTGACTTGGTCTCTAAGCCAGACAAAACAGAAAGCTAGTTAGGTAATTACTTAGATAAAGCTAATAAGACAATTCATATTAAGATATGAATGACCAACAGCTTAAGCTTATCAAGAGACATATGCTTTCAGAAAGAGAAACATGAAAGGCTAATAAATTTATAATTATAGAATAAAAGGGGGAGTGGGGAGTTCAAGGATCTTTGGGCAGAAAATCTTTCTTTCTTTTTTTCCCTAAGTTTATTTATTTACTTGAGAGAGAGAGAGAAAGAGAGAGAGAGAAAGAGAAAGAGAGAGAAAGAAAGAGAAAGAGAGGGGTAGAGAGAATCCCAAGCAGGCTCTGCACAGCCAGTGAGGAGCCTGATGTGGGGCTTGAACTCACAGACCATGAGATCACGACCTGAGTCAAAGTCAGAGGCTTAACCCACTGAGCCACCCAGGTGCCTCTGGGCAGAGAATCTTTCTGATTTTTGTTGCCCATTCCTGCTGACCTGCATGGCCATCTGTAAGCTGAGGTGTCTCAGTGTATTTGCTAAGGCTGAGAGAAGAGGGTAAAGCTATGCCCCTCGGGAATCTGTGGGCCTTTCTAATCACAAGCAAGGGCTACATTGCATTTTTATCTTACATTTGTATCCATTTTGTATTCTATTCTATGTGTGCTTTAATGTAAAATAACTTTAATTTATTAAAAAAATCATTTTTAAATTATTTTTGAGAGAGAGAAAGAGTGCGAGGGGGGCAGGGGCCGAGAGAGAGGGAGACACAGAATCCGAAGCAGTCTCCAGGCTCTGAGCTGTCAGCACAGGGCCTGACACGGAGCTAAAACCCACAAATGATGAGATCATGACCTGAACTAAAGTTGGCCGCCCAACTTGACTGAGCCACCCAGGCGCCCCTAAAATAACTTTTAAATAAAATAAAGTGAAACTTTTACCCATATTAATCCTGGCACATGATTGCATTCTTGCAGTTTAAGAAGGCACTATGAAATCCATTTCGAGTCCCACAAATAAATATCCTTTCATTTAAATCTAAATCACATATGCACATACAAACACACGTGCGCACACACACACACATTTAGCAGTATGGAATGCAAATGTGTTTGCATATATAATCACGTATGTAGGGGGAAACGTGAAAACATTCGATTTCGCAGCTGTCAAAAATGTTGTGAATCACTAAACCAACCCTCTCTTTACTTCTCCGGTTCAGATTTTCTCCAGGTTTGATGGCCTCTATGCGATTCTAACTTAAGACCCAAGACCATGAGGGAACTCTTTCAGAATGGCTCTGCCTGGCTGGGCACCATCTTGATGCCTTCCCCAGGAAAGGCAACACACTGGCTTTCAGCACTCAGCTGGCCCGCAACAGAAAAAAAACCTTAGGTTCCAACAGTTTCCTACTTAACGCCTAATATTTCCTCGGCTCAGTTTTAAAAAAAATAAAACAAGGGTATTTTGTGAAAAAGAAAACCACCCTGTACATGGGAAAGCATAAAGAAGGTTATTTGGCAGAGAGAACTACTCTGCTAACAGAATGTATGTTGGCCTGTTTAAGGCCGAGCTCCTGGGGCCCCTGTGAGTAACCCCTGTGGGAAGTACCTACATGGCCGCATGCACAGCACTTCCCCTTCTCCTCCACCCCCATCGCAGCCTTGGAAATTAGCAGTTGCAATCTTTGACTGGACTCCATTGAGCCGTCCCACCCGTGGCTGCCCAGGAAGCACATACCAGCAAACAGAATGAAAGGGGCCTTTATAAACAGGAGTCGGTTATTTCTTAAACAGACTCCCACATAAAGACTTTTTTGTTTCTTACTCTTTAGGAAAAACTGAGCTCCTTCTGAGTGGACTTTGGAGAGGGAGGGGAAACTGAAGATGGGGAGGTGGCTCACTGGGGGATGCTACTTGGCCAGGGACAGAGAAAGGCAGTGCGAAGTGTCAGACTTCTGAGGTAAAACCTCCAGTGTCTCTGGCTGAAAGTGGGATGAGGGCTAAGGGGTGCTGGCTGGTCACAACCACTTGGGGTCTTCTTCCCCAGAAAGAGATCTATCCACACAAGGAACACTTACGAGAGATCCTTAGTGCTCTGGCATTTTCCTGGCTCCAGAAAATGCCAGGGAACTAGGTTTTTCCTGAGAAGACCCAAATTTTTTTCTTCTCCTTTTCTTTTAAAAAACAAAAAAGCGCTACATGTTGTATTTCACGAGATTTGCAAGCAATTTCCTTCCTGTCATACTATCCTAGTTTATTTCTCTTTTGCTAAAGAAGTATAATCTTCTAAGCTATTTCAGACATCCCCAAATCGGAGGAGTATGTAGAAAAAGGATTGAGGTTTACAACTTAACATTGTTTGTCACATGATTATACACACACGGACACCCACATACACACAAAAAAGGAGGATATAAATTCTCATTAATTTATTATTTGTTAATTAAACATTTCATAAAAATGTATCATAACGTAACTGAATCCAAGTGGGGTACTACTGAGGATTGAAATGCTAAGGAAAACGTACGAAGAAAAAAATGATCCGGCTTCAGATTTGTATGCATTAAGCAATGAAGAGAAAATGATGCTATTTACTGCGATTCTGTATTAGCTTTGTTAAAACAGAATATCTCTGTAGAAGTCAGCTCAAGTGAATGCTTGTATTTTTTTAATATATTTTTTCATGATTTGAAGATTCCCTCCCAGGTTTAATTTACAAGGTCTCATTTCGTTGCTTAAAAATAACAAGTCACTGCCTAAGAGAAGCCGCATCTCAGCCTTTCTGGTAAAATGGCATTTATCTCTGTGGTTTTGTCGTCCTGGTGGCAGGTATGACAGCATGATGAAATTAGTTTAATATCCTGTACACACCTCATACCCAGGGGCTTAGTTACCTGCCTGTGTCCTCAGGAAGAAGACAAGGTCTGTGGGTATCAAATAAAGCACTCTATGGTTATGGCCCCTCTTCCAAAAACTGCCCCTTTAAAACATGCCTAAAATAAGGGGGTGGGAGGAGTGGTAGGAATTCTGAATACATAAATCTTGGTTCCCACACATTATTCTGTTTATATGTTCCCTCCAGCGTCTTGAGCATTCTGCCTCTATTGGAGTCCCATCCTCCACGGAGGTGACCTCTTTTCAGTAACAGTAGTGACACTATTACACTAGTAACAATAGTAACACTAATAATAATAGTAACGCTTCTTAAGAATTTGCCACTAGCCAGGCACTATTCTATGTACTTTACCTAAACTGATTCATTGAATTCTCACAACATCGTGTGGTAGGCACTAATATCATCCCCCATCCCCCATTTTTGGAAATAGATGTGCAGATGCACAGAGAGGTTAAGAATCTTCTGTCCTGGGGTGCCTGGGTGGCTTAGTCAGTTAAGCGTCCGACTTTCGCTTAGGTCATGATCTTGCGGTTCGTGGGTTCGAGCCCCGCGTCAGGCTCTGTGCTGACTGCCAGCTCAGAGCCTGGAGCCTATTTCAGAGTCTGTATCTCCCTCTCTCTCTCCTAGAAATAAATAAAAAATAAAAAAAAAAAAAAAAAGAATCTTCTGTCCTCTTCTCTTCCCTCCTCTCCATCCCCAGAGGAATTCGGGTCTTACTAAGGAACCCAGCACCTCGCTCACTGTTCCACATTGCTTCCTTTGTTTCCATGGCCCCAACGATTGCAACTGTAGGTCTATATAAATTCATGATGCCATGGTTTAGAAAGATCGATATTGGCAGTAACAACAGCTAAAATTCATGGTTGGGGCATTCCTGTCATCCTCCACTGTTACAAAGGGAAGCAGGGACTCAGAACCATTCAAAGGATACCATTCTAAGCTCAAAATCTCGAATGCTCACTTGGACCTTTCTATTTTAAGTTCTATCCAAAGTAAGTCTTCCCTACTATATGTCATGGCATTCTGTTCCCATCCTTCAGAGTACTTCTATAGCACAATTTATAGGTTGTGCATATGTGTGTATGTGTGTGTATACACACATATATATTCAAGTTATGCTATATATATGCTATATATATGTGTGTGTATGTATATATATATGTGTGTGTACACATATATATATATATAGGTTATGTATATGTTTACTTCCTGTCTCCCCACCTAGATTATAAACTCCATGAGGACAGGGCAGGGGCCATATCTCTTTTATTTGCCTATAAATACCCAGAACCTGGTATACAGTAGTTACTCAATTAATATGTGTTCAATAAACTTACTCCAAAGACTCAGCAACACAGTGCTAAAAGATGATCTTAGTCTGCATCACATTTTGCCTCATAATATGTCTCTTCTTCAGTGCTCACTGCCTTTACCCAGTCACTGGAGCACATCCACTACTAGGGAAGAACATGCTCAAACAGACAAAGTCACCCTCAGCAGCAGCAGCCTAGTTGGCCTACAAACGTACCTTTAAAAACCTTTTATATGTTTATTTATGTTTGAGAGAGAGAGAGAAAGAGCACAAGTAGAGAGAGGGCAGAGAGAGAAGGGGACCAAGGATCTGAAGCCAGCTCTATGCTGACAGCAGCGAGCCCAACATGGGGCTCGAACCCATGAACCATGAGATCATGACTTGAGCCAAAGTCGGATGCTCAACCAACTGAGCCACCCAAGTGCCCCTACAAATCTACCTTTTATTTATGGCCCGGAAACCTCCTTGGTGGGGCTGACTATATTGTTAAACCTCAGTCATCACACTAAATAGCAGGGAAGACCAGTCTAAAACATCTAAATCATGGAATATATCAGGGTAAATGTATTACTTTTAAGTTCTGAGGGTAACTCAAAAGTATACAACCAGAGCTTGCTACATGATATTTCATCAGTGACTTGATTGAAAGACTAGAAAAAACAATTTGCATTTGGCATGTTCACTGTTTACATGGGAAGAGTTATTTCTAAAGACATCAAGGATGTGCAAAAACAAATCACTCCTTTAACATTTTAAATATTACTCTTACAATCTTGCTTACAACTGACTACATTTTAATCACTTACATAATTACCCACAAAGAATAGGTTAGTTGAGTAAAAATTAAATGTCAATCCAGTCACTATCAGAAACAAAACAAACTGTGAATTAATAGAACTTAAATTAACAAAGGTTTTACTCTAGCTGAATGATAGTTTTCTACATTCTATTTCCTTGATGACAATGTACAAGAATTTCTCCAAAACAGTCACACTCTGCCTTTTAACTCTTTCTCAATGAGGAAAACGGATTCAAGTCAGCAGTTTTAATTTTGTGCCTAAGTAACAAGCATGCTTTAGTTTCTATTCCATAGCCAGCTTCAAGTAAAAGCTGTCTTATTTTTGTGTGATATATGCTAGTCTATTACTGATTCTGAGAAAAGTCTGCAAAACACAAGGTAAATAAGCACTTGCCTGGGGACCGTGCCGGAGATGAACAACTGCTCTTTTATTTTCAGAAAATACTTTTGTGTAAGTTGGGATGGATAGACCTGTTTCAAATTTGAGTTCAACCTTGGCCTCATCTCATAAAGACGAAACCACAAAACGTGCTCTCCTTTTGAAATGAAGGAGAGAAAAGTCAACTTCATATTTTATAAAGTGCTCTCCACTGGGGACTTAACATCTACGGAAGAACAATTAAGAGACGCAGAGTTAGTGGAAAGCTGTTCTGTGCAGGGCGGAGACAGTGCAGCTCTTTACCAACACGCATGATTACATTTTGGTGACAGGGCCAAATCTTATTAGGACACAACCTCGGCAGCTGTCTTTGACACTGTTAAATAAAAGTGCTTTAGGGATCATTTCTATGCCACCGTGTCCTATTGCTTTTGCCTGGACACTCTGGCCCCTTATGCTGTAGCTTTGATCTCTCCCTTTTTTTGGAGAGGGTAGGGGGGCTTGTTAGTCTTAAAAATAATATTTCTGATGATTGGTAAGAAAATGATAAAAATTAGATTTGCTTTTACGATTGAAATAACCATGGCAAAATAACTCAGTGGTATGGTTTTTTTAAAAAGTCTGATTTTTACTTTTAAGGAACAAAAAGTTCCCTTGATTAATCTTAAATACCTTTAATCAGAGAAAATTCAGTGTGTGCAGGATTTATACCATTTTCTGGATGTTGAGTAATGAAAAAAACATGGTTCTAATAAATTCAGCACTGGGCTAAGGTTATGGCTCCAACCCCCCTAGACAATGTTACATCTCACAGAAGATTCCAAAGGAGATTACAATATGAAGGAAATCAATCATGTCATTGATGTTGGACAAATGGGATGCAATTTTCCCGTGCTTTCCTCCTGGGGCTATGCAAGTGCAGCTATGGAAAAACTGCTCCTTCTCCATCCCTCTTCCCAGCAGCAGGTGGGTTTCACTGCAAAGTGTGGTGACTGGGTGTTTTTGACTGGAGAGCATTTGGGGACTGCTTCTACTTTGATGGAGGAGATTTGAGAAAGGAGGTATCATTTTGAAGGGGTGAGGGGTAAGCTCGAGATGTGCTTACATGCCTAAGGGCTACCAAAAGTTTAGGTCAAGTCCACTAGGCAGGTCAAGTCCATTAGACACGTCTTTCCTAGCCACTTTCTCCTCCTTTCTAGTGACAGCCTTATTTTCAGCAGGCTGTGCTCCCCAGATACCAAAGCCAGCCTTGAACAAGCCCGGCATTATATATAAGATTGGATCTCCAGCAATGGGGTGAGGTTTGAAACAGACTTTGCTTCTTGGGCCTTATAGCCTGAGAACTGAAGACACCCACGTAATGTTTCCTGCATTCTGCGCATTTGGCTGGGTCTTCTGTCAGGCGTCAGCCTCCAATGGCCAGGACTTCCTCTTTGAACTTTAATAAACACCATTTTTTTAATTAAAATTTTTAAAAATACTTACCTATTTTTGAGAGAGAGAGACAGAGTATGAGCATGGGAAGGACAGAGAAAGAGGAAGATACAGAAGACAAAGCAGGCTCCAGGCTCTAAGCTGTCAGCATAGAGCCTGACGCAGGGTTCGAACCCACGAACTATGAGATCATGACCTGAGCCGAAGTCGGATGTGTAACTGACTGAGCCACCCAGGCACCCAATAAACCCTATTAAGTGGGAGGCAGCTTTGCAGCTCGCAGATGGCCCTGTGGCTTTAACGCTATCCTCCACCTAACATTCCCTGTCCATCACACCGCATACCTGGGATATCTACACCAAGCTGGGTGTGGTCCAAGGTGGCCCTGGGCTGTCCCCACCCCATGGCATGTAGGTAGGACTTCTGCTCCTGGTTTCCTTCTCTCTCCTTGGCCAATGACGAAGACGCACTGGCTACAAATTCTGTTCTTGCAGAAGAGTGTGTTTAATTTGATGAATTTCTGTTTCTTTTCTTCAGAATTATTCTGGTGGTGAAACGTTAACAGTTTAAGATATTATAACACAGGCATCGTTGTGACCGAAATATGAAGTAACAGCACAGAGCAGGTCCTGCTGGGACACCCATGTGAAAAGTTTCCCACCATGTTCTGCCAGCAGGTACGCTATTCTCAACTACTCCATTTATCTGCAGGGGGCAAATAATGGATCTGTTCCAGCACCCACTCAATTTCTGTGTTTTCTTTGGCTAAAATAATAATAGATCTAAAATATGGCTTTCCATCTAAAATTAGCCCTTGGTTAGACACTATCCGCTACCACTCAACACAAGGAAATTTTATGCAGAAATAACATGACTATGTAGATAGAATGATGCATAACTCCATCCACTAAATCAACCGTTCCGTACTCATTTGATGCCTTCTCTATGGAGTATGTTGCACAATAGGGGGATAAAGACAGGAACGGACAGAGGTTCTTGTTCTCAAGGAATTTATCTTTGAGGTTGGCAATGATATTCTTTTATAGTCCCACTGTATCTTTTGTATTTCTAATGCGTCCCTCTCTAAAAGTGACAGTAATAATAGGTTTATCTTACAGCAAATATTGTTTTCACCTTTCACCTGCTGCCACATTCCCAGGAGAACAAAAGAGCCTGAACATGGTGCTCTTTGGTGTATTTCAGCCTGAGAAGAGGGTATAGCAACTATTTCCAAAGTTCTCAGCACATATCCTTACTTCATATACGTAGGAAAAAAGGATTATTTCGTGCTAAGTGTGTGCTTTTTTGACGGAACTAATTTAAAGCAATGCCACTTTTTAAATTAATTTTTAATGTTTTATTTATTTTTGAGAGAGAGATAGAGACAGCATGAGCAGGGGAGGGTCAGAGAGAGAGGGAGACACAGAATCCGAAGACAGGCTCCAGGCTTTGAGCTAACTGTCAGCACAGAGCCTGATGTGGGGCTTGAACCCACGAACTGTGAGATCATGACCTGAGCTGAGGTTGGATGCTTAAGCAACCGAGCCACCCAAGTGCCCCTTCATTTACTGATTTTTTAACATTTATTCATTTCTGAAAGAGAGAGAGAGAGAGAGAGACAGACAGACACAGAGACAGAGCAAGAGCAAGGGAGGGGCAGAGAGAGGGAGACACAGAATCCAAAGCAGGCTCCAGGCTCTGAGCTGTCAACACAGAGCCTGACGCAGGGCTCAAACCCATGAACTGTGAGATCATGACCTGAGCCAAAGTTAGACATTTCACCAACTGAGCAACACAGGTGCCCCAACACCACCTTCTTTCAAATAGCATTTTGTCACAAAACATTTTGGAAAAATATCAATTTTCCGTTGCAGAGAAAAATTTTTAAGGACCTAAAAGTTATAGAGGAAGATTTTTCTTAATGAAAACTCACTTTAGCTCTGATTAGAGCAGAAGGCATCAGTGAGCACTGGGGTTTGCTTGAAAGGCATGGTGAGTCAGACCCCATACGGACAAGTCTACTGCAGAAGAGAATGGTGGCTCTAATGTATTATATTTACCCACTTCCCCCCTAATTTTCCATTTATTCCAGGTTCAACTTGTTTTCCTGCTTCCTCGTTATATCCACCCCATATCCTGAGAGCAGCTTAGGTATCTTTTGTGAATTCGTTTATGCTGTTTGTTCTATCCCTTTTATTTGAGGCAGTAACAATTTATAAACAAAACACATTATAAGTCAGTCATAATTATTACACTCAAATGTGTCCTTTTCCATCATAACAGAGCAGAGGTACAATAATGATTAAATATAAATTTCTCAACCCCAAACTGCATTCTTATCCACGAGCCAGTTAACTGCCTTTACAAGGCTCTTCTCCTTTAAGGACAATGCCCTTATTCTAAGAAAAGAACAAAGAAGATGAAAGGGAGCATCGGGAACAGATAATTGAACTGATTAATATACTGGAGATCTAAACATGGCTAAAGTTTCTTAACAGCTGAGGTACAATGGTGAACACTTTGGGTTACATAGTTTTCTGCAGGGTGAAGGCAAAGCAAACTTATGAGCAGAAGAAAATGCCCCTGAAGTTAAGCCCAAGGAAGAAGTCCTGAAGTGACAGGCACCTTGGCCCTTCCTGACAGAAGCATGCATGGCAGTGAGGCATGACAGCGGGTCATGCATACCTTCAGTCCATTTCCCTGGTTTTATCACAACATCCCAACCACAGGATCTTCAAGTTTCTTCCAAAGCTAAGAATTTGTGAGTGACTCTGGTGAATATTAAATACCAGTTCAAACCTATATTACACGTAAAACACACACACACACACACACACACACACACACACACACACACACACCACTCTTCAAATAAACCCTGATGAAGATAACTAGCCTGTGGGACCCTGCCCAACACGTTTCACCAACTAAAATCTCTCTCTTTTATTGAACCCACCACATCAGGGCCGCAAAGGAGCTCCCTTAGACTGCTTTAATTAGGTATTTCACTTACAAATGAATTAATTAATTAGTGATAAGCACCTGAAGCACATTACTCATGTGGTCTGTTTAAAGCTTTAAGTAGACAAAGACTACTGACATCTCATTACTATCAGATAATGTCACGTAGGGGCTTAGCATACAAGATAATTTACCAAATCTTTTCCCAAAACTGTTAGCATTTATTCTAACTCCTCCTCCACCCTGGGCACCCTGAGCAGGGAGAATTCTTCAGAAAGACTCAGGAAAAAAGGACTAAAGCAGGAGCTACAGCGACTGTGGTTAGCTCTACTTCACCAGCATTTCTTTAGACCTAACAAAACAGCCCAAGATGACGGTCTTCTTCTGTTTTGCCTTGGTCTGATGTCCATGCCATGTTGCCTAATGAACCCTGCACGATGGCGCTGCTGTGTGTGGTAGTTTGTCACTGGAATAAAAGTGCTGACAGACTTACACAAGAGCCAAGATGGAACACTACATCCTCCAGAAAATGGCTACAAAGTGTTGAAATACTTCCTACAAAACTAAATAAAAAAAGCAAGCAAGCAAGCAAACAACCTTACACTTTATACAGTAACTCCCAGTATTAAGCACACGTATGGAAATTCTCACCGAAATTTGGCTGAAATAGGCCTACTAACTATGGCAAAGTGGGTAGAACTATCAGATTAGGCCAGAAGGAACTTTGTGTATCCTTTATAAAGCTCATTCATGCAAATTAAAAAAAACCATGTGGTTATTTGTGGACATACTATGAGGCTAGAGATGAAAACATATTTATCAAGAAATTGAACGAATTGGCATTGACCTTTACTGAGGAAGCCCCTAGGGAGAGTCCCACTGAAAATAATCTTGAGGGGCGCCTGGGTGGCTCAGTCGGTTAAGCGCCTGACTTCGGCTCAGGTCATCATCTCACGGTTGGTGAGTTTGAGCCCTGCATTGGGCTCTGTGCTGACAGCTCAGAGCCTAGAGCCTGCTTTGGATTCTGTGTCTCCCTCTCTCTCTGCCCCTCTCCCGCTTGTGCTCTGTCTCTCTCTCACAAATAAATTAACATTTAAAAAATTAAAAAAAAATAATCTTGAGAAAGAGAAATGTGTGAGTAGTTAAATCAAACAGTGGTAAATGCACACAACATTCTTGACCAGACTGACTCACTACACCTAGATAAATTACCAGACAGGACGGTTATATTCAGGTGTATCAAAAAAAAGTAAGGGTGAAGTTGTGGAGGTATTGGCCAAAAGCACAAAATCAGTAAATGTGCAAAATTCCTTAAAAGGTCGTCAAAATTCATAAAGTCAGAAGTATGAATAAAAGTCATCAAAAGTTTCTTCATTATTTCCTGTTAAGATACAGGACATATTCTCTGAAAAATCCTCTAATTTTAATTTCTAGATTAAAGGAGTATATTTCCATTTGATGGCTATGGCTAATAGTGCTAAATATAGCAAACAAGTTACATAGAGATACTACATATATAACATTTATTTTTTGTATAATAATGACTTTTTCTATGGGGCACCTGGGTGGCTCAGTCAGTTAAGCGTCTCACTTCGGCTTAGGTCATGATCTCGCTCTTCCTGAGTTCGAGCCCCGTGACAGGCTCTGTGCTGTCAGCTCAGAAACCTGTTTCAGATTCTGTGTCTTCCTCTCTCTCCACCCTTACCCTGCTCGCACTCCGTCTCTTTCTGTCTCTCTCTCTCTCCTTCCTTCCCTCTCTCTCTCTCTCAAAAATAAACATTAAAAAATATTTTTTTAAATCATGACGTTTTCCTGATTATAAAATAATCTGTCACTTGAAAAAAAATCTATACAATTCAGAGAGGTAATGTGGGAAATATAAAAATCATTTGTAATCCTACTATCTAAAGATAAATTTTTAGTGCAGGATGCCTGAGTGGCTCAGTCAGTTAAGCATCCAACTCTTGATGTCAGCTCAGATCATAATCTCACGGTTCCTGAGTTCAAGCCCCACATCGGGCTCCATGCTGACAGAGCAGAGCCTGCTGGGGTTTCTCTCTCCCTGCTCTCTGCCCCTCCTAGACTCACGCGTTCTCTCTCTCTCAAAAATAAATATTCAAAATCTATTTTCAGTGATACTCTTTCCATTATTTTTCATATATACAGAATGAAATACATAAATCAAAAGAATATTCATATGTACGTGCAACATTTCTGTTATTGTTGGATCAGTTTCAAGGGACTACATGGAGTGCCCCTAGCCCCATATTAGACTTAGGAATGTAATTTACAGGTTGTAACTGTCACTCCCACAGTAACTTCCAGTTCTATGACAGTACAAACAGCCATGACATTTATTTATCTGGAGCACCCCTTTTCCATCCCCCTCTCTACAGCCTCTCCATGCCTCTGCTGCTCTGCCTGGTGCTATAGATGACGACCTACAGGAAAGCACCACTAACCCTGTACTGCCCTCCCATAGTAGCAAGTGTATTTTTCCACTTCTTCCCCAGAAACCTTATTGTGTGATGCTTTTATTCTCCCCAACTTATTTTTTAAAGCTGTAAATGCACAGAAAAGTTCAAAGAGAAAAACAATGAACACCCATATACCATCGACCTAGATGTGACAATCATCACTTCCGCTTTCTGTCTCCCCACCCACCCTTTGAAACGAGGTAGCAGACACGATGAGACTCCATCCCTGAACATTTTGGCAACAGCATCCTTCTGAAAGCAGAACTAGAAGATAACAGGTTACGATAACTCCCAGCAGAAGTTAGTGAACTTCAGCAGTTTTACCTAAATACTTATTTTAGCTTTTCCTGGGTCATCTCCCACCTCAAGGAAACAAAACAAAACCAAGCCAGGCAACTGAAATATGGATCGCGGTGTTTGAAATATGATTATACCTTGCCTGGTGTGACGTGTTTGTAAAGGACTGCCCACATGACGTTGTTCCCCATTGTGGTGACTTTGGCCTCATATTAGAATCATTGACATATTAGAAGAAAGAATCTAGGCTGGTAACCCTGCAGGGAATAACTCTTCTCTAGAATGTCAGATCTGGTCAATCACACAATTCCGTTTTGAGAATTTCACCCAGGAGATTCTGGTTTATCTGAAGAAGTCCAGCAATAATGAAAGTAGACAGCACTGAATCCACCAGAAGGGATCTCCCCCAGCCAGGGTGCCAGGTACCCCTGCACAAACCCCTGGCCAGCCTTCAGTAACCAGGACAGCTGTAGCAATAGCAGAAAGTGACAGTCTCTCCCTCACTTAAGTGGGATCAAGAGGTTTCAGTATGGGTGTAACACTCAGGGCATACTCGGTACTTAGTATGAGACACTGGAATTAAGGGATTTGGAGTGGGGTGGGTCAAGGGTGGAGATGGAGGGCAGAGAGGCTCACAGTCCATTCCGAGGTCCAAAGGAATCTTAGTGCTCTCATCCTCCCTTTCTGGTCCTTTTCTACCGTAATTCTCTCATTCTTTCTTCCCTCCCAAGGAAAACATAAGCTAACGTTTATTTATGGTTGAGAGGCAGTGTAGGAATGTGGTTGCAGCTTGGACTCTGAGACCAACTGTCCAAGTTTGAGTCTCAGTTCTGCCATCTCCGAGCTAGGCGATCCTGGGCATCTGGAAAGTGGGGCTGATGAGAATCATCACACACACTTCCCAGAATCTTGGAAGGTTAAATATGTTGATTTATTCGAGGCACTTAGAACAGTGCCTGGCATTGTTAGCTGTATTTTCAATCTACTAAATAATCACATTCAACAGAGGCCTTTTCATGGGTCAATCCTCACAAAAGCCCATGAGAGGAGGCTATCATTATTCCCATTTTACAGATGAGGAAAATGAAACTCAGTGAAGTTCATTAAATCTCCAAGGTTTCCCATATAGTAAGTGTGGGTGGGGGGCGGGGGCAGGATTTGAGCTCAGTTGGTGTGTCTCCAAGGCCATCTACATGGCCATTTGGCTCTGTGGCTTCTCAAATCAGGACACAGGAAGTTATGCTGACTACGTCATTCTCACAGGGCCGGGTGGGCATTTGCTTCCCTGCTGCAAAGCATAATTGACTCGTTTTCCCCATCCCAAACACACACACACACACACACACACACACACAGTTTTTATAAAGCTTGACATCAAGTCCTGTTATACTTTTCATTTCACACAGCTGCAAAAGCTGACACTGACCAGCTTGGTGAGCAGCACTGAAGGCCCCTGGCCTGGATCCCGAGGCCCCGCCCCGGACCCTGAGGCCCCGCCCACATTCCCTTCTCACCCCTCAGGGCACCGCTAGACAAATGCTGCTGGATGCACAGCTCCGCACTTCACCCCTCCTTATTAAATAATGGCTCAGCACTGACTTGAGCAGCAGCAGCGATGCATTTCGAAGTTCAAACACTAGAGGCAAAAGGGAGGAAAAGTAGGTTGTTCTGGAAGCTCTGCCGGGTAATTCCATGTAGACAGGTGACCCATATTATGTCAATTAAGCGCTGCTGTGGAGGCATGCTGCAGTGGGCTTGTTAAAACATTGAACGTTGTAAGGCCATGTGGAGATGGATTAAGGTTTGCTGAATGCGCTAGGGCCTTTGCTCTGTAATTCAATTAATAGAGTCAGGCATGGACGTTTGTTGGAATCCTCCCAGGCAGCTGAAAGGCATAGTGGAGCACAGACTTTTAAGTCTATGAGGGGACAAAGGCAGATCCTGGCCAGGCGGCTCGGTCCCTGAGCGTCAGCCATGTGTAACGACGGGTCGGAGCCCAGCGGCACCATGCCCCTGAAGACCGGGTGGACACGGAGGTACATGGCTAATGGAGTGGCAGGCTTCTTATCCAGTTGGCCCTTCTCCCCTCCAACCCAATGGCTATCACTCCCCTTCCTCTCCTCCATATCTGCCTTTATGAACATTTCCATACCCTGAATGCCTTTCTCAAGCTGCTGCTTCTAACAAAATGTGCAGGACCCACATGCTCTGGCTCTGGGCCCTCGACTCTTGCTAGGACTCCCTCTGGCCACACTGGCTTTTTTCCATTTCTCAAACAGCTCAGCTCCTTCCCACCTCAAATCCTTTGCAAGCATGTTGCTACTCTGTGTTCTGCCCAGTGTGATGCTCCCAGGTTCCCTCTTACTGACTTCAAACTCATCCTTTAGATTGTCACTTTCCTGGCTCTTCAAGATACTGCTCATTCCTAGACATAGTTACAGTCCGTAAATATATATCATAAATCATGTATATATCATATAATCATTAGATTATTTGAACACTGTCCACTTTCTCCACTACCTGGCAGTCCATGTTGGTACTTGTTTTGGCTTATGATTATAGACCCAGTGTCTGATAGCTTCTGGTCTACAATTGGAACTATAGTTATTATTTGATTAATGAACTCATGAATGAATGAATTCCATTCTTTGAGTCTTAGTCTCTTCAACTACTGTGAAATATTAACTTTGCTTGCACATTAGTGGCTGATATCAAGATTACTTTCCTCAGACAATTTGTGTGATGTTTAAAGGATCTTGAAGGGCACCTAGGTGGCTCCGTGGGTTACGCGTCCAACTCTTGATTTTGGCTCAGGTCACAATCTCACAGTTCATGGGATTGAGCCCTGCTGACAGCGAGGATCCTGCTTGGGATTCTCTCTCTCCCTCTCTCTCTACCCCTCCCCCTGCTCATGCATGCTCTCTCTCAAAGTAAATAAACATAAAAAAAAAAAAAGAATCTTGAGTCCAAGGTGTCAGTAAAGCAACAGTGAGATTTTTCAGGAAGGAATGTTGGGAGGCTCTTGGGAAGAAGCTGGATTTTTCTGATCTACTTATCTTCTGGTCTATTCTATCACTTCCTTCACTGGTGCACAGACAGACACCTTAAGACATCAGAGTTATCTTATTAACAGATGAGCTGGGCAAACATCCCTAATGTTCATACTCAAGGCAGAAGAGCCTAACTGGGGGTCTAGTGCTGTGTGAGCTCGGGGAGTGGCTGGTGCCCTCCAGGAATCAACCACTCACAGGATCCCCTCAACTCTCCCTGATGACTGTCTCATCACACCACAGGCCTCCCTGCCATCCTTCTTTTTCTCTGCCAAGTACGCCACAATCACCTGCCTCAAAATTACAGCAAGGTGTATCACAGTGAAGTAATGCTGATGTTAGAAGGCAGGTGTTTGGGGCACCTTTGTCACCAAAATATGGTAAGTACAATATTCTTTTAAATTTTTAAATGTTTAATTATATTAGAGAGAGAGAGAAAATGTGTGAGACAGGGAAGAGCAGAGAGAGGAAGACACAGAATATGAAGCACAGAGCCCAACACGGGGCTCGAACTCACGAGCTCTGAGATCATGACCTGAGCTGAAGTCAGATTCTTAACTGACTGAGCCACCCAGGCACACTGTTAAGTACAATATTTTGAACAGACAATGCAGCAATAGCTAGCAATACCTAGCTACATTCTTGATGCACATACTTTTTCACTCAAGAATATACTTTGAAAATTTGCTCTAAAGCATTGCCATACAGCATGCAAAGATCTATGCACAAAAATGATTCTTTTTTGTCAAAAACCAGGGGAAAATTTCAACTGTCCAACAGTCGGGACTGCATAGATAATTCTGGTGCAGTTTAGTCCACTTGCCATAGTTATTTAACTATGTTAAATAATGTTAACTATGTTAACTAAATATGTTAACTATGTTAAATGAAAAATAAGATTCAGACTAGTGTATCATTTTTTTTAAGTTCATTTTTTTTATTTTGAGAGAGAGAGAATGAAAGAGAGAGAGGGAGAGAAAGAGTATGAGTATCATTTTTTTTAAGTTCATTTTTTTTATTTTGAGAGAGAGAGAATGAAAGAGAGAGAGAGAGGGAGAGAAAGAGTATGTGTGCAGAGGAGAAGCAGAGAGAGAGAGAGAGAAAGAGAATCCCAAGCAGACTCCTCACTGTCAAGACAGAGTCCAACACAGGCCTATTTCTCACGAACTGCAAGATCATGACCTGAGCTGAAATGAAGAACTGGATGCTTAACCGACTCAGCCACCCCTATAATTTTTATAGGCACCCCTATAATTCTTTAAAATAAATATGTTTTATAGTAATATAAATGTATGCTATAAATTGTGGTTATAAGGAGTTCATGTAAAATTTTAAATTTCTAGGTGGTACACAAGTCTCTATTAGTTACAGTCTCTTTATAACTGCATTTTACTTAAAAAAATAATCAAGTTTTTTTAAGCAAAGATGTAAAAATTAGTTTCAAAGTATGATAGATCATTATTATTTACTTGATCAAGACGCTGTCCCTAGAAAGGCAGCTACCTAACCCATGGTTTCTAGAAAAGCTCGGCCTTTGAACCTGTGGTAGGCAGCCTCCAGAACGACCTGCAATCATTCCTGCCTCCTGGTACTCACATCCTGTGTGATCAATAGAATGTGGCAGAACTGATGGTATGTTACTTCTAAAATTAGGTTATAAAAGACTGTGGCTTTGGACTTGGGTTCTCTCTCACCTGGATCACTGGCTCTGGGGGAAACCATGTCATGAGCAGCTGCACGGAGAGGCCCCTGCGGTGATGAACTGAGGCTTCCTGCCAACAGCCATATGAATGAGCTTGGAACCAATTCTCCAGACCCAGTCACGTCTCAGATGACTACAGCGCTGGCTGTCACCTTAGCGGCAGCCTCACAAGAGCACCTGAGCCAGGCTCCCCAGTGAAGTCAGTCTAGGATTCCCGACCCACAGAAACCGTTAAGTAATAAATGTCTGTTGTTTGAAAACACTATGTTTGGATTGTTATGTAGTCCAGTAACAACATTGGACTACATATATAGTTGATCAACTATATAATTTTTAGTGCCTGTTTCCTAATCTACACAAACAGCCTTTTAAAGTTAACTATCTCTTTTTAATTTTTTAAAAAATGTTTGTTTACTTTTGAAGGCAAGAGATACAGAGTGTGAGCCGGGAGGGGCAGGGAGAGAGAGAGACAGACAGACAGACAGACAGACAGAATCTGAAGCAGGCTCCAGGCTCTGAGCTGTCAGCACAGAACCTGAATAGGGGCTCGAACCCACAAACCGTGAGAACATAACCCGAGCTGAAGTCAGATGCTTAACAGACTGAGCCACCCAGGCGCCCCTAAAGTTAACCATCTTAAAAAATAAACAAATAAAAAATAAAGTTGCCATCTTTGTGCTCTAAACTTAGTTCCCCTTTGGTTCCTGCATTGCACCAACTTCAGATGGGTAAAGACCAGCAACTGAAGTTAGTATGGGGCATTTTGTCCTGTCCTCGGGAGGGTACCACTGATTGTGAGGGGGTGGGGACTGAATCCAGAAGAGGTCGTGACCAGAGACACAGGAGCCTGGAACTGATTTGGTCTCAAATCTTCAAATTAAAATCCCAGCCTTTAAGAAAGCCTTCTGCCATTTTAATCTGATCCAATCAAACCATTACTTTATTGACTCAGACAATGGTCCACATTAAATGTCACAAGAAAACACCCATAACTAAAAGGACAGAGCAGCTGAAAAAGCTGCCCATTATTTCCTTGCTAAGTGGCTCCCTGACAAAAGAAGAAATGGACTCCTCTCACATGTAGGTTTAATTCTGCTTAATGCCAAGTGCAGAGAAGGAAATGAACTTTCATTGTCGCAGAAGACTTTTCTGATATACTGTTGGTGAGTTTCCACTCAAGACCCCTGGTTTTTCATCTAGCCATAAGCCTCTGTTCAAATAATTCTAGGAATGGCTTTTATTTTGTTTTAAAATGGCTTGCACACATATTGTACATTTTTGTATAACCGGAAAAAATGTGCGTCTGAACCACCACTTCAAAAATTAATGAGAGGTCAGGGAAGCGTTGTCCAAGGAGAGCCAATATCTCCCAGGGCACCACTGACTCACTGCCAGCTTGGTCCAAGGAGACTTGGCAGTGGCCGCCAACCTGAATAAAATGTAGAGCTGGTGTGCCTGTGTCTCCAGAGTGTCTTAGTAAATAAAGTCATGGAGTCCTTACGAGGAGTTCTCAGACAGGCTGCATGTAAAATATATTCTACACATCTGTGTTCTTTTTTCACAAGTATCAGTAGATGCCAGTGTGACAAATCAAATGGAAATTCATTTAAAAGCACTCTTCAATTAAGAGTTTTCTTAACCAACTGATATCAAAAGTACAACTGACATCCTGAGATTTGTAAAATTTTACTTAAAAAAAAAAAAAAAAGACTTTTCCAACTGACATGTTGAGAATCATTGTTCTAGAGATCCTACAGGGAGATCCGGGAGATGAAGCCATTTCTTGTTCTCCACTGAAATGTACCTGCATTCGAATTTCGTTTCACCCACTCCCTGAATGTGAAAATTCCATATACTGATTAAAACAAATCATGTTTTATGTATAGATTTACATTTACAGAATATACATTTTAAACTAAAAGAAAAGCAGTCTCCTTATATGGTAAGTATGACATATAAAATATCCTATAATATCATAATTTCCAGTAGGCCCAAAACTTTAATATGAAATGGTAAAATATGGAAGAGGAAAAAAGCAACTGAGCACGGCCCTTGAGGCTTAGGTGGTAGAAATGGCAAGGAGTAGAAACTTTTGCCTCATGTGGAAGATTCTAGAAACTTCAGTGAACTAGTAACAGCAATAGTCCCCTCTGAGTTTACTGCCTTAGAAGAGTGAAGGGAAACGCTGTCTGTCTTGGGTCTTTGTCATATTTAATGGCACTGCCAAAGAGCAATACCCTGTCAGTATGAGTGACCCTTTTCTGTGGCATATTTGGCCTCCATCCTTCCTGAGTTTATCTATAATTCAAAGAGAAAAAGTAAAGGTAATTAAAATGAATTCAATTTCCCTAAATTTATTTTTATTTTTTTACTTATAATCTAGAGGTATGTTCAGAAAAACTCAGCTAAACCATGTAGGGGAGGTATTTAGGTGTTGCAATTTTAACCTAAGTAACTATCATTTTTATTTTCAAGCTACCTATCCAATATCACCGTCAATTATGTGGTAAATAGTCAGAAATGACAAACCCCCCAAATATAAAAAAAAAAACAAACCCAAAACTCTAGCCATCTCACATATCTGTCTCCAAATTTAAAAGTTAAAAATTGCTTTACAAACAAAACTTTTTCAAAAGAAATATTATTTGATTCCAACTATCTGGGGGAAACAACAAAATTTTCTAAAACTTGGGAGCACAGCAAAAGGTGAATTATTACTTTGAATTAACTACTTCCATGATGGATGATGGGAGTGACTCAGGAGCATGGCAATGAACCCTGCCAGAAATTCCAAAGAGCACCCTATTCCCCACTCTCCTTCATACTCACATAACAAGGAATTTACAGTGAGAAAAATAAATAAGATGGTAAAAGAAAAGCATTTTCAACTGCAAGTGCTTTCACTGTCAAGTTCCCTCAAAACCCATCATGACCAAATCATTGTGTTGTGTGTGTTCCCAGTGAGCTCAGCATTTGGGCAGTTATAGACACCACTGGAATATGTATCATATTGTCAATGGGCATAAAGTGCTTCCTGCAGGGGCGCTTGGGTGGCTCAGTCAGTCAAGTGTCCAGCTTTGGGTCAGGTCATGATCATGCAGTTCATGAGTTCGAGCCCTGCATCAGGCTCTGTGCTGACAGCTCAGAGCCTGGAGCCTGCTTCAGATTCTGTGTCGTCTTCTCTCTCTGCCCCTCTCCCCACTCATCCCGTCTCTCTCTCTCTCTCAAAAATAAGTAAACATTAAAAAATAATTTAAAAAATTAAGTGCTTTCTGAAGAATAACTTTTTTAAGACACGAAGCTGATCAAAATTTTTCTAAGACACAAATATGCCTCTGAAAATCAGATTTGACTTTCACAATTGATGTGGAGGCAGAAGCTTCTGAAAGTCTAGATCTGGGGCATGTTCGGGGAACATGCATAAGTCAAAAGGCTTTGAAGTCTGTTTGGTATTTCTTTGAAAGTGGTTTTGTGATACTGTATGTATATGGCTTGTCTCTGTCTCCTGACTGTAGAGTAAAAGGGGATGCACACTGAGCAGCTACAGCACCGTGGCAGCCCAGGCTCCCACGTGGATCAAGCTCCAGCTGCCAGGACAGGGCAGTGAGTCTTCCCAACATCCTCCTATAGCAGCCTGAGTCATAAGTGAACCCTGTTCGTGTTGGCTGTGTAGGAAAGGCGCTTTTATCATTTTTTTCCCCTCCCTTTTCTACCTCTATTCCTATGTTTGGAGGCAGAGGCTAAAATTCATTTCCCTGGCTTTCTTGCAGCAGAAGTACAAGCACATCACCCAAGTTGGCACCCAGACTCCAAAATGGAAGCCTGCGATGTGGAGAACTGGGGATGGAGGATGTGGAGAACTGGTGGCAGCTACTCCGAGCTTTCAGAGACAGCTGTGGTAGCAGCTCCGGCTGTGGCATCCAAGTGCCCAGGGGTTGGTGTCAGCGGTGTGAGCAACAACAGCAGAGCACGCAGTCAAGTGATGTCTTCTCTGGACCAGCTCTGTGGTAGGATTTGGGTGTTATTTCTGACTAACCATCCTCCACACATAAAGACCCTCCATCTCTCCAAGAGATTCTATGAGTGCTGTGTAGCCTTCGGATAAATTCCTTCTACGGTAAAATTCACCCAAGTCAGTTGCGACTGCTTGTAATTAAGAATGTCCACAGAGGAAAGAGCTGGGGGACAGAACAGAGCTCTCTGAGGTTTAAGTCTTTTTATGTTCAGCATGGACTATCTGGTAAAGATTGAGGCCACAGATGCACTGTCATCTGAGTTCTTCCCAAAACAAAGAACTGGTAGTCGGTTTCTGATCTTGTGGAGACTAAGGAAATAATACTGGAGACATCTACGAAGGTTCCTGCCATTTTCTCAGGAATTCTCACGCAGGCCTATGCTACTCATATAACAATATTCTTGTTGATCTTTGAGAAAAAAGGGACTGAAAATCACTGAGATCTAGAACTACGTGTGTTCACTACCAGAAGAGAGTAAAAAAATTAACCATAACCTAAAAACAGATGTCTTTTTCTGCCCCGCTCAAGATTTTGTCTGATGACATTGGTCCAGATGTGAACAGGTAAGTTTATGCCCCTACTAAAACCACAGTCAATTCTCATTATCCATGGTAGTTATGTTCTATAGAGTTACCACAAACACTGAATTACCAAACGCAAAGTAGCATTGCATCTAAAGGAAATGTAGGGGTAGGCTCTTGGGAACCTCTGTCAAAATATTTGGTCAACGGAGCAATATGTAATCTTGTTTTATGTGTATTTCTGTTTAAAGACACCTTACTTAAGACACTTTATGTATTACTGTTTTTTAAGACTATTTATTATTGATTGGTCAACATTGAACATTGGGTCAACAGCACTATAGTTCATGGCTAAACAAAGCTTATCTAGAATATATGTTTTCTCCAAAAGGCACTCATAGCCTTCTTGCACTTGGAAATGCTAGATAGCACTTTAACACTACGCTTTGGGGACTGTTTTAAACAGTAAAATCACCATCAACCACAAAAAGCATGATAATACGAACAACATGGCACTAAATACACCGTGAAAAGAACACTTATTTACAGCATGAGAGCTAAAACAAAAAGACAGAATGTTGCTTTGGTTTGACTTCAGTTGGGTGTGTGTGTGTTGAGCAACTCCATATTCTTATTCTGTTAATGTCTGCAAATTATCATGAAAGCGTCATGAGCATTGACTTCGGGGTGACAAATAAATTTCAGCAAGTAGGCAAATTCACACATATGGAATCCGTGAATAATGAGGATTGACTTTTCTTTGTTCACAGAAATCTTTCTGGATACAATAAAGTGCTTTTGGACATTGTTACTGCATGCCATCACGCTGAATTTAGGTATCATGAATCTTTGAGGAGCAGTGTAAATTGCCGGGAGGAAATAACCTTCAGAAAATAAATTTGGGGTTAAATATACATGTGCTAATGATCTTTAGCGACATCCTAGATTGGTAATCTGTAAGGGAGGTAAATTTTTCTTTAACATTTCTTGTTCATTCATAAGCAAAAGCAGCTTAATAAAAATTACACTCTGACAGCTTTTCATCTAGATGCTCGCCATTGCCCCTTAACATTTTCATTCCGCAGATGGATGCTGTGTGGTTTTCAAGCATGGCTGAAAACCGAATGTGCCTATCAATTAATCTTTCATCTAAACGTCTCTATGTAATATTCACATGTATCATTTCAAATGAGTGCATACTATTTCACTGGGCTGTCGGATATTTTGATTGCAATTTTTGCTATTATAAACAGCTCTACTATAAACGTTTATAAAGAAGGTTTTCATTTCCTTTCACATTATTTCCTTTTTTTAAATGTTTTATTTATTTCTAGGAGAGAGAGGGAGAGACAGCGTGAGCAGGGGAGGGTCAGAGAGAGAGGGAGTCACAGACTCTGAAACAGGCTCCAGGCTCCAAGCCGGCAGTCAGCACAGAGCCCGTCACAGGGCTCGAACCCACGAACGGCGAGATCATGGTCCAAGCGAAAGTCGGACGCCTAACCGACCAAGCCACCCAGGCGCCCCCTTTCACATTATTTCCTAAGGATAAATCCCCCAAATGGATGAAGAAAGTAAGCAGCCATGATTGTTAGTAATAAATTAATTAGGTCCTTTCAGAAAGTGGTGACAAGCTTTCCTATTTCCCCAGTGGTTCTCTGGCATTGGTTTTATTTCTTTAATTTGCTAAATTAATAGGTGTGAAATTATATCTCATGAATGTTGTAGTTGCATTTACTTAATTACTGGTGAGGATGAAAAGCTTTTTCATATATTGATTCAGTCATTCACTTAGTCAATTAACATTTATCAAATCCCTATGAGGAGCCCAGGCCCATGTCAGACACTGTCCCTGCCCTTGGGAAATCTCCCTTCTGCCTGTTTTTACATGTATACAAGCTACCTACTAAAATTCAGCTGTCTGCCTATTAGAGGCTTATGTTATCATTTTGGCTTTGAATAAGTACTTTCCTTAAATTTAGACAATAAATCTTTACCTATTATATTGCCAATTATTTTCCCAATTCATTTTTTCCTTAGTTTTGATGGTTTGACTGAAATAATTTAAATTTTTATATAGCCAGAAATAAAAGACATACTCAAAATAGTTAACTGGAAGATAAAATGTTAATATGTAATATAATCAAAATATGTAACCAAAATATATTCAACATTCTTTTATTTTCTAAATTAACTACATCCTAAAATATTCATAAATAATACATTGTGGAGAAAATAATCCACCAGAACAATCTAGACATTTCCTAATCTGTTGATTTTTACAAAATGTTGCCATCTTAGTTGATGAAGCCTCACCTAGCTAAGTGATGCCCTTGTTCAGAACCACACCAGTGACTTCACCATTATATTAATAGTCATGAAATTTCCAGTATCTTTGTTGCAGCTGGACATGCTGAAGGCTCTTCACAACTGGTATACAGCTGGATGCCAGTGCCCCCACAGAGGGCCTGTGCCCACTTTGCCACCCCTACCAAGTCTAAGCAGCCATGGGTCAGAGGCAGGGCACTGTACATCCCTCCCCCCCCCCGCTGCCTCTCAATCCACTCGGCGGCTGCTGGGGCCATCTGTGCTGGGGCTCCTCCCAGGTTCATTACCGCCTCCACGGCCACTGATGGGAGATATCATTAGATACTTCATAATCTCAGTGAAGAGATCATTTCTCTTCACCAACCAGTATGGAAACCTGTCAGTATCTGAACACCCAAAGCAGCTCTACGAGTATGTATTGGCTGATTATTAGGCCTGGATAACCCCGAATAAGGTTTTATATGAAATAATTATTCAGAAATGTAAGTCCTACAGATTTGACACCTGCTTAGATAACAGATTCTAAGTATTCCCAAACACTTTAGATTGTCAGCTTGCGGGCAACATGGGAACACTTCGGAATCATCCTCCAATGCTCCACATTTGAAATTCGCATGCACTGGCTGCATCTCTAACCCTAAATAAATAAAACCCAAAGCCCAAAGCTGAAGAGAGCATTTAAATGCCTCTGGGTAAATTTACATCATCATTTTTATCCAATTATGAATACTGAGCTACTCTTTCCAGCAATTAGACAACCAATAGATTCAAATCCCTTTAAGGCCAAGTCACTCTGGCCAGGAAGAGCACAGGAAGGTGACAGTTAACTGAGGGAAAAGCTCCTCTCTGCTCTGCCCTCAGACCATCTTACCCTCTTCCACAGCACATGGGAACAAGGAAACATTGTTTCTGAGAGTAAAACTATTAACTCTGCCACAAAAACCTGTCCAAAACTCAGAAATGAGGCAGGATAATTCATGGCCCTTTCAATGTGACACAAGAGCATGGTCTAACAAGCTCATCTGGCTTTATCTGACACTGAGGAGGACAGGTTTTTTATTTACTGTTGATTCGGACCCATACTCTATAAAGCTAGATGTTCACTGGTAGAAGACTGATAAATTACAGATGTTTTTTTCTGGCAGAAATACAAATTATTTAATTGCAAAACTAACCTCCAAACTTATGCCTTTATTGCCCAGTGGAGTATGAGCCAGTTTGGTATGTAATTTGGTGATATTCAGCGTCCTTTCTTTCATTGACTATATATACTTCCTGTGTTCTTTAAATCAGGTTGTTGTTTTTTTTTTTTAATGTTTATTTATTTTTGAGACAGAGAGAGGAGGGGGCAGAGAGAGAGGGAGACAGAGAATTCCAAGTAGGCTGTGCACTGTCAATGCAGAGCCCAACACGGGGCTCAAACTCATGAACCGTGAGATCATGACCTGAGCCGAAATCAAGAGTTGGACACTTAATCGACTGAACCACCCAGGCATCCCTAAAACAGGTTTTTCATTCACTGTTTCCTTTCATGAGTTAATTAAATCCTTGACATGTACTATGTATTTGTATGAAACTCATGTTCCTCACATTTTCAAAAATTGACTTTGACACTCATAACCTAATGGGTTGTGGCGAAGATGTGCAAAGACATCATCAAAGAGACAGAATTACTTCTAGACACGGCTGACTACATTGATGACAGTAACTTGACTCAATTAATTTCATCACCTGTGAGTTAGGAAGGGAAAGTTGGTGGATCAGCAACAGAAGCTTCATAAGTAAACGTCCATCCATCCAACCACTGACCCAGTGGCTGCAGCATCCACTCAGCGGGTGGATCCCTGCATCTTCACTGGGTACCAGTCTCATGCCACTAACACACAAATAATTTATTTAGCGCCCCCCTCCCCCCTATTTTTTCTATGCTCATGCTCACTGAGTAACCTCTGGATTATAGGTTGGTTTCTCAGGCAGGGAAATGACTCGCTGGTCAGGCCAACATGAGTAACCCGTCCGGATGACAGTTGCATTTCTCACTGGAAATTAACAAATTGTCATTGGCATGTGGTTTTACATTCCAGTTCCTTGTGGAACTGACAGCATGTGTTTGTGTTAGGACTTAAATCAAGTCTTAAAATCAAGTGTCTGGCCTACAGGTTAGGGCCTATCCCAGATCACTCACCAAGGGAAATGCCCCCCGGTGAGAACTCTGGTGACAGTGCTCCTCACATGGTCTGTGGCTGTGGACATGCTGTTTATTCACTCGTTGGCTTTTAAATTCCCAATCCTTGTGAACCAGTGCTTTTATAAAATTCAATAAAAATATATTACCAGAAAAATGAAATTTTAAAAAGTCATAGAAAATATAGGCCCATTTTTATTACTAGATTCAATAGAATCCAAATTACTCTGTAATGTAGGAGTTCCTTTTAAAAGCATAAAAATCTCTAAATGTTTACTTCCAATTTATGCATTTATCTGAGGCCCAGAGACTACATTGCATGAGGGCACTTGTTAGAAAAGCAAATTCTTGGGCCTCATCCCAGGCCCAGTGAATCAGAAACACTGGGTCTGCAGCTCAGCAGTGTGTTGTTTGTTTGTTTGTTTTTTAAGTTTTTTACATTTATTTATTTTTGAGAGATGGAGCACAAGTGGGGGAGAGGCAGAGAGAGAATGAGACACAGAATCCGAAGCAGGCTCCAGGCTCCGTGCTGTCAGCACAGAGCCCGATGGGGGCTTGAACTCACAAACTGAGATCATGACCTGAGCCGAAGTCAGACACTCAACCGACTGAGCCACCCAGGTGCCCCTCAGCAGTCTGTGTTTTAACAAGACCTCTGTGTGATTCTGATGCCCAATCAATTTTTTAATTCTAGGCAAAAAATACTCACCTAGGATGAGTATACATCAGAAATCATAAGCTTAAGTGGCAAAGGGGCCAGGTAGGCAGAAAGACAATTGTGACAAGATGAGAATTACAAGGAATGATAGATTCCTTTGGCAAACTGTAGGCTAGATGTCCCACATGGGAGCATACAAACTGAGTCAGACAGACAGACACACACTCACTCACTTACACACCTCTGGCCAAACAAAACTTCCACTAGCTGATGTGCGACCTTCAGTCTATTACTTTTCTAAATGTGGGTTTAGACTAATCTCAGTCTTAATAAAATGATGGGTTGCTTTTTCCTGACAACTGTTTAAGCTCAGAGTATTATATATTAAATCCTGAATGTACGAAGGCTTATCCTTGAGGTCTCTATTCTGTCACAATAATGTATTTCCATTATTAAGTCTATATCACACTATTTTGAATTGTGAGACATTATGATACATATTTAATCTTCCTTGGTTGTTTTTTGTTTTTTGGGTTTTTTTTTTTTTTTTTTGAGAGAGAGAGAGAGAAAGAGAGAGTGCAAGCAGGGGAGGGGCAGAGAGAGAGGGAGACATAGAATCTGAAGAGGGCTTCAGGCTCTGAGCTGTCAGCACAGAGCCCGATGCGAGGCTCAAACCCATGAATCGCAAGATCATGACCTGAGCCAAAGTCGGACACCCAAACGACTGAGCCACCCAGGTGCCCCTTCCTTTGTAAGTTAATTCTTACCAATCGATTTTAGAATAATTTTGTTACATTCCATTAAGTGTCCTGTTAGCATTTCAGCTGAAATTAACTATTAGTTAATTATTAGTTAACAATCAGTTCACTTGGTAATGGGTTAGGAAAAAAACCAGGCTTTTGGTTCCAATCCCATCTCTGCTACTCAGTAACTGTGCTTTGCACCTTATCCTGTGAGCTGGCAATGCCAGCTCCTCTCTCCCAGGCTTACTGTAGGAAATTAATCAAACAACATATGCTAATCACCTGTCCATTTATAGCTTCTCCAAAACATCACTGCCGTTTTGGGGCCTCCTGTTCTAAAATACTGCAGGCCTCTTCTCTTTTGTATCCAGTTAGTTAAGTTTTCTCTGTTCCAGAGATGAAATAAATGAAGAATAAAACAATCCTGAGAGTGATACATTTCTTCCTTTGTAGTGCTCATATATGACTCAGTTTTAGTGTACTTTATTGTAGCCATTTTGGGGTGAGATGTACTATGCTCACCAAATGGAACATCTGATATGATTTCTGATTTCTTCTTATTGAAACTTTCCATGTGTTCAAGTAGAGAATTCATTTTTCTAACTTATTTTTTTAAATTTTTTATGCTTATTTATTTTTGAGAGCGAGAGAGACAGAGCACAAGCAGGGGAGAGGCAGAGACAGAGGGAGACACAGAATCTGAAGCAGGCTCCAGGCTCCAAGCTATTAGCACAGAGCCCTACATGGGGCTGGAGCCCATGGACCAAGAGATCATGACCTGAGCAAAGTCGGACACCCAAACCAAGCCACTCAGGCGGCCCCTGCCTTTTTTTTTTTTTTTTTATAACTTTTTATGTGTCTGAGGAAAAAGGTGTTTACTTTCCACAGGCAACCGAAGAAAACAGATAAATTAGATGACATCAAAGATAAAAATGCGAAGCAAGGACACAATCAACAGAGTGAAAAGACAGCCCATGGAATGGGAGAAAATATTTGCAAATCATGTAACAGGTTAATATCCAGAATATATAAAAAATTCCTGCAACTCAATAATAAAACACCTGATTAAAAAATATACAACTGCTGTGGAAAACAGTATGGTGGTTCCTCAAAAAACTTTAAAAATTGAACTACCATATGATTCCGCAATTCCACTGCTGGGTATAGACCCAGAAGAACTGAAAGCAGGGTCTTGAAGAGATATTTGCCCAGCTTTGTTCATAGCAGTGTTATTCTCAATAGCCAAGAGGGGGAAGCAACTCAAGTGTCCATCAGTAGATGACTGGATCGACAAAATGTGGTGTATACATACAATGGAATATTATTCTGTCTTTAAAAGAAAGGGAATTCTGACACATGCTACAACATGGATAAATATTGAAGACATTAAGCTAAGGGAAACACGCCAATCACAAAAAGACAAATACTGTATATAAATATTTATATGAGGTACCTGGTCAGATTCATAGAGACTGAAAGTAGAAGGGTGATTCCTCCCTCCCTGGGGGAGGGAGGAATGGGGCGTTATTGTTTAATCGGTAGCGTTTCAGTTTTACAAGATGAAGAGAGTTCTAGATGGAGATGGGTAGTGGTGATGGTTACACAATAAGAATGTTTTTAATATGATGGCGCTGTACACTTTAAAATGGTTAAGATGGTCAACTTTAACGTTATGCGTATTTTACCACAATTTCAAAAAACGAAACCTCAAAAAAACCCCAAGGTGGTGATTTTCTCTTTTCTACCCTTAATTTTGATACAAATCACAATTCTGTCTTATTGTTGGTACCATTCTTGTTTCAGTTCCAACGAAGTCGTGGGCTGGGGATGGCCTGAGCCCCAGGAAAGGGGCTCATTCAGAGTCTGTGGGCTCAGCCAAAAATGGATGGATCTTGGCAGAGACAAGGCCAAGCAAGAGCTGATGGGCAGAAATGGGCTGAGACAAGGAAAAACACGGATTTCCCCAAAGAGCCCAGAAGCAAACTCCTATTTGTCAGCAAGCTGTCAGAACCAGGAGTATACTGCAGAGACAGGGAGAGTCTCAAACAAGCTGGGACACAAGTCCTTGAAGGTCAGGTCCAGAGCAGAGATGGGTTTCCAGAAAGTTAACAAGGTACTATCAGAGATGGAGATTTCATCTCCAATAGGCTTCTTCTTTTTCTTTCCTATCTCTCACTGCTGCTGAAGCAAAAATACATCAGCACCTCTTAGGTCTTTATTAATTACTGATCTTGACATTTCTACCTCTTTAATTTCCACTGAATCCTCATGGACTGGGGGGAGGAAACTTTATGGCAGAGTTGACAGTGTCCAAGTACTGTAGTGGACTGTTCAGGAAGAAAGGGGACAGTGACTTGGTAGTACTTGTCTGGGAAGTTGTTCCCTATCTCAGGGGCTGCGAAGTTACAGCGCTGAGGGCTCTGCAAAGAAACCCACATTTGTATTCACTGCATATCAGACCATTTTTAGTTATTTTTAATTCAGACAAAGGACTTTCCTTTGTCCTTTGTGGTGATTTTGTTTGTTCCATTGGGTTTTTGCTGGCACTATTATTTTGACAATTTTCTCTTTCCTTTGTTTTTAATGAGTGATCTTTTTAGCTTTGTTTCATGTTACTTTATTGCATTTTTTCACTTTTATTAAGTGGGGATAAAGGAGCAAGGAAAGAACTATGAGGGTAATTTTTTTTCTCCTGGCCAAGTCTGTGGTGTTCCTTTCTGTATCTACCCCAGTGCACATCTATGTGAGACGCAGCAAAACCTAAATGCGGGAGCTCTTTCTACCCTTAAAATTCACTATGCAAGTCATTCAAAAGAACCACGAAGAAAAAAAGAAATTATCTGTCCTTTCCTGTGTAATTTAAATATTTCACATCATTTGTAAGCAATAATATTAATTTCAAAGGCAGCTTGGGGGAAATGGTTGAAATGATACCATTCAAAAATTTTCAGAATATGAGATCTGTAAACTAGAATCTGTGGCCTCTAACATATGTAACCACAAGACAGAGACAATTTTCTTGAGAAGTCCAAGCCACAGATGGAAAATAAGATAAATGAAAAACAATATCCAGAGAGCAAGAATCTTGTAGAGAAGAGCCAAAGAGTGTTAAATAAATCCAGAGTCAGAGGGTCTCTCTGTTGACAGAGCCCCTTTAATATTGGCCTGCCTTCCGACAGCCTCATTTCAAAGTGGAGCTTGAAAAGAATGTTGCTATTATGCAGTTATTTCTCATTGCCTTCCTTTAAAACAGTATTCATTTAACACATTGTGGGGCACGCAGCAGTTTTAACCTTATGGGACTGTAGCCTCAAATATGGTGAGGCCAAAATGTTCTGTCTATGCAGCCATGTTCAGCGCCAACTAGTTTTTCACCAAAGAAGTTCCCTGTCGTCTCAAAGCCAGGTGAAAAGAGATCCCAAACTACTTGGTAATCTACTCAGGGAAAGGCAGGTAATGCTGCAGATAGGCTTATGCCCCTAGGAAGCAAAGCTGATCACTAATTCCCCCACCTAATAACTTTTTCGTCAAACTTTTCAATCCATCTCTCCTTGAAGTTGCCATTAGCATATGGATTCGACTGGAAACTTGGTTCCATCTGTATAACCCGCTCAGCCAATACCTCTTAATTCTAACATTACCCTTTTTCCACATCACACACTTACTCTCACTGAGTGGTGTAATGGGGCCACCCTGACTTCTATATCCAGTTCCAACCTCATTAGCTATAGGACCAATCACTTGCACAGTTCGTTGACCTTAGGAAGTGTCTTTCTCTCCAAGAGGAGCAATCCAAGGAAACTCATATAATTCCTATCTGTAAGTGAACAAAAGGTTTGACTCTATTATAGCTAAGTCCAGCTAAAGCCTGGCTGTCTAACTCTACTCGATGTGAGTAAACCAGGAGGTAGACAACATTGATACCTAAATTCCAAGAGGCTGAAGCTGTTCCCTGGCTCTGAGGGCCTGTGGGAACCCTCACATAGTACTCCAGCATAAGACAGCCTTCACTCTTGCAATGAAACCACTCAAAGCAGCCCCAATCTAATACCAACACTTGTGCATTTCAACATTATTTGCTTGTTCCTTTTGTTTCTAATACTCTTCCCTTTTACCCACTCTGTTGTGATATTAGTTCTCAAATATTATTACTCCCAGTCTCTTTATTATTTTCATTAATGTATATCATTTCTACCTTATATTTAAATATATGACCTTTTGTTTTAAGTGCCTCTGTTTCATGTGGAATAATTAAGTTATATCTCATGACTGTCATATATGGACCATCATCTATCATTGCCTCTTATTTTTGCTATTTCTTATATTTTCTTAATATATGCNTGTTTGGAAGAAAGTATTGAATAAAACTATCTCTACCTAAACCAAATCTGTACACCAACACACATATATGCACACAATCGCGACAATCATCAAGTTCATTTCTCTGTTGATTTCTAGTTATAGCCATTATAAAACCCAACATTCTTGAGCTTCTTTATAGGAGTAAAAAAGAGTATCTGAGCTATAGACTGTAGCCTTTTCCATCTTATTTCATTCTGTTTTCGGACTGTTCTTCTGAAAGGTCTACTTTTCTTGGGGACTCAGAAAGACATGTGTTCAGATTCTGACTATCATTTAGCAAAGCACGTTATTTAACCAGAGACTGTTTTCTTATCTGAAGCAAGGGGGTCATTCCACCAGGGGTATTGAAGATTAAGTGAAATGGGGTACTGTAAAGACCCCGGTACACGGCAGATGCTCCCTAAATATTAGCTCCCTTCAAGTTTTAGATCACAGTCATATCCTGCAGCGGACTGTGGTCGGAAGCACTAATCCTTCCTAGTTCGTGCTTCTAGTCTCTCATATTGAGTGTTGATAAGGCAGCCAGAATAAGAACAAATTCCTGTTTGGGACCCAAAGTGTAAGGTCAGTGACTATTTAGGGTTGGTGGGATATGTGAAAATCTTTCTTTAGCTTTCCCAAATGAGTGACATCTTGCCTGGATAATTTTTTCCATAAAGGGAACTGCAGATGTTCCATTTCCCTGGGGAGTTTATGGTCTCAGTTGCAGCTGTATCTGCAATCAGTATTTTGAATGTTATCTGGTCTTCCTTCCAGATGTTTTAAGATTTCTTCCTCACTGAAGTTTGAAAATGTTATAAGTAATGTCTTGATATTTTTCTCTAGATGTTACTATCCGTTTATAGGCTAAGCCTTTATTCAATTCTGGACTTCATACCTTTGACTGTAGATTCTTTAAAACGTATTTCTTCTATTGGCTTAACTAGTTACTGTATTATTCTTTTTAATGTTTATTTATTTTTGAGAGGGAAAGAGACAGAGTGAGAGCAGGAGAGGAGCAGAGAGAGAGGGAGACACAGAATCCGAAGCAGACTCCAGGTTCTGAGCTGTCAGCACAGAGACTGATGTGGGGCTCAAACTCAAAAACTGTGAGATCATGACCTGAGCTGAAGTCAGATGCTTAACCGACTGAGCCACCCAGGTGCCCGCTTACAGTATTATTTTTATGTTAAAACAGTGTGCTCAATTCTAGAAATGATTCTTTGTGGTCACCTTTATACATGTTTACTTAAGCCATCTAATGTTGGATTTGAAGTTATGAGTAGCTTCAAAGTATGCTTATAAGTATAAGCATACTTCCCTACTTAACTAGTTGGAAGTTATCTGTGTCAATTTAACTACTTCTAGAAATGTCCTTAATTGTGATATTGCAATGTTTAGTACATGGCCTTTGTTTCCTGGCTTTCTATTTTTTTTTTTTATCATCATTTAGAGTATGTTTATGTCATATTTTAAATTCCAGTGGAGACTTTTTGGTTGTTCTATATTGGACAATTTTTAAGTTTTGTTTTTGTTTTTGTTTTTTTTCTATTCTTGTATAATTGTTCTCTGGAGTTCCAACATTTAAAAATTAGTTGGGTTATTTTGAAAATTCTTTTTTATTTAAAAAAAAATTGTTTGGCTATGAGGTTATTTTAGTGAAGATTTTTGAGACATTTTCACTGGCTATTTATTTAGAGAGAGTGTGCATGCACACAAGTGAGCCTACGTGGTGGAGGGGCAGAGGCAGGTAGAGAAAGAATCTTAAGCAGGCTCCATGCACAGCAAGGAGCAGACACAGGATTCAATCTCACAACTGTGAGACCATGACCTGGGCCAAAATTAAGAGTCAGACTTTTAACCCACTGAGCCACCCAAGTGCCCTTTCATTGACATTTTAATTGCTGTGAAGTAGAACATCTATACTGTTACTTAGGCCACTGGTTTCTAAGAAGTAAAAACTTTCTACTTGCAAATTCTACTCTTTAAAAGTAAATACAGGAGCACTGCAGATATATTTTTTTTAATTCATGATAAAATTCTTCCAATAAGTAATATTCTTATCTATCATATATCTTAAGATTTTGTCTTCGTATGAGCCTCTGCTCAACAGATGGTTGTCTCAAAGAAAACAGAAATGTAATTAGTTTCCCCTCTGTTAACATCCTACTTTTAAGAATGTCTTGGCTAATCCAGAACCAAACAAAGAAATAACATGCTTAACCCCACAATGCTCAGAGCACTGCCTCCATCTATAATGATGTTGCCCCACATTAGCAAAGTCAGAATAAGATCAAGTAGCACAAAGCTCTTCTTTAATATTCTTTAAGGCTTATCACAGCTGTCCCTGGGGACTGGAACTAGGGACTCTCTGTATTTTAGTCTGAGAATAACTTTTAGCACAGAGAAGAAAAGCCACACATTTTTATATTTATCTTGCATCTAGCCACTTAACCAAATTACCAATTCCAAAAGAATCAAAAACTGTTATATATTGAGGAACACATTTTTTAAAAAAAGCTCAGTATTTATTTGAAAATCATTACGGTGGTTTCACTGGGTGGCTCGGTCAATTAAGCATCCAACTCTTGGTTTTAGCACAAGTCATGATCTGGCAGTTCGTGGGATTGAGCCCTCCATCAGGCTCTGCGCTAGCAGTGCGGAGTCTGCTTGGAATCCTCTCTCTCCCTGTGCTCTTCCCCACTTGTGTAAGTGGGGGCTATCTCTCTCAGAATACATAAACTTAAAAAAAAAAAAAAGAAAACCATAGTAAAATATTTTTGAAAGATATAAAACAAGACTGGAACAAAGAGACATGGATGGGGGAAAAAAAAGACTATAAAAAAAGTTGGTCCTTTCCAAATTAATATATGATTTTAACACAGTTTTAATCAGAATCTTCAATGGTTGTCACCCCCTTTTTAGACTGTAACAAAAGGAATTTAAAGTTTACATTAAAAAAAAAGCCAAATAATACCAAGAAATACTGAAAAAGGAATGAAATAGGACTTGGTTGCTTTTCTGTATTTTACAACCTAAAACAAAACTAACGCAATCCTACCTGACAGATATTCCTGCTGGACACTGTATACAAAATATATTCCAGAGGAGTGTAATATATGCATATAAAAATAAATCAATAAAAGTATTAGAAGAAGAGTTAGGAGAATATTTATATTACCTTCGATAAAGGAAACCTTCCTAAACACGATAAGAAACCATGAAGAAAAAGGTACACATAGGTGACTAAATATAAAAAACATCTTTTTTGTATGGCAAAAGAGACTATAAACAAAATCAAAGGCAAATGATAGACCGGGAAATGAATAAACTGCAACATGTTGAGCAAAGCAATACTATCACTAAGAAACTAAAAGCCCCTTACAAATTGAGGAGTCAGATAACTTTATAGAAACATGGGCAAAAGAAATGAAAATTCACAGAAGAAGAAATGCAAAAGAGCACTAAAAGCATATGAAAATGTGCTCAATGTCACAAAATTCATGGGGTATAAATTAAAATAGAATAGCATTCTTTACCCAGTAGAGTAATAATACTCAGTGGTCACCAGAATATGGAAAACAAACAGTTTCATACTTGCTAATGGGAACTTGAACTGGTACAACTCTTTTGGAAAGAATTCTGACACCATATTTTAAAATTTGAGATACATGTGCCCTCTGACTCAACAACACCCCCTCTCCCCCATGGCCCCCCTGGCCCTTTGAAATTCAACCAGAGTGAAGTCCTGGTGTATAAAGACATTGGTTAGGGGAAATACAACCACAACCAAAGGAGACAATGTTAATTTCACTCCATGGGGGACAGTACAGGGAACACTGTGCACTCATTAACATGAGTGACTTAGATCCGTATCAGTGAGCCAGGTGAATGTCTGTGACATTTGTCACATAAAGCATAGTTGATGGTAATGCTTATAAAAACAGAATATCCATGCATGTGTTATTGAACTGTCGGAAACTGCTGATATGTGTGTGTGACTGGGCTGATATTCAATTGCTTATACATCTAATAAAATGGCAATTATATTAGTCACAACCTTACATATGTTTATTACATATGTATGAGCATGAAAAAAAAAAGTGAAATCATACAGCCCAGGACCTGACTCTGGTCATTTGGGGAAGCAGAGAGATAAGGAACAACTTTTCATATACCTTTGCACTGTTTTACTTGTTACACTTGCAAATTACAACTCTCCAATAAAGTGAAAATTTAAGTTAAAAAAATAGAAAAGAAACAAGATGCTCCGGCTCGATATTACTTGAAGACCTGTAACTAGGGGCAGAATCTCTAGCAACAGTCTGTTTACTTTTGTCAAATGTAGCAAACGAAACCCAATTTATTTCCTTGTCTCTTTCACTAAGCTAGTTCAAAGTGAAAACACCAACCACTATTTGCTATTTAAAAACAGAATTTCAGAATACATTTGCAACAAGACTAGTAAAAATGAAAATTCACAGAACATTAAGTATTGACAAGGGAAACAATAAAATGAAGAACTTTTTACATGCTAATGAAGAATAAATTGGTGTAATCACTTTGAAACAATCTGGCCTTACCTAATACAGTTGAGCATTGCATATTCTATGATCCAGCAACTGAACTCCAAAGCACATGTCCTAGAAAACCCCTGGATGATGACGAGGACACACGTACACAGTGTACACAACAGCATTTTCATGAAAGCGAGAAGCTGGAAGCAACCCAAATGGGTAGAATGGATAAATAATGAGGGGTATATGTCATACGGTAGAAGAACAATATTGATATACTAACTAATACTAGTGGTGAAAATAACCATAGACATCTAGTGGTAGAAATCTCAAAACATAATGTGGAATAAATTCCAAATAAGAGAAAAAGCATGAAACAGGCAATACTAACCAATAAAAAAATAAAAATTTTTAAAAAGCAGGGGAATGACAAATTAAAAGCCCAGATTATGGTTTCAAGGAATGAGGAGAAAGGAGGAAAGGGTCAGTGATAAGAAAATAGGAGTCTTTCAACGTGATATTTATCAATAAAGCTAGGGAGGAAAAAGATGGGGAAATAGGTGTGTGCTTATTTTATTAGTCTTTAGCGTGAGTGTGTGTATACATGCATGTATTCTGATGTATGGTATGTTTCACCCACACACACACGCACACATAGGGACAGAATCTAGGTCAATGTCTGCTTATGCCTACAAAGCTGGTCCAACTACTGGAGAAGTCACTTAAACATCTTCCAGGCATATTTACATTACAGATGCTTAATACATAAATGAATGGATATATTTCTAGAATCAGTGGATATACTATACTCTTATATATATTTCTAGAATGAATGGATATAATATATCCCTGCATGTATTTCGAGAATGAAGGGATGTAATACATAAACAAATGGACATCCCTGCAAGCCATCTTTTTTCAGGGCCAAGGTAAAACAGAAATTCTCTTATGCAATTTTTTGCAGTGCACCAGAAGCTGGACAGATGTAAGAGGAAGCCCAAGATAAAAACCACGTCACCTTGGGAGAACTTCATTAGCTAAGTTACAGCAAAAGACAAAGGTAACAATCCTGAGTAGAGTTACATGGGTTCTACTTTGACTCTCGGTTACTATCTTTCATTCACATCATGATTTAAAGCAAATAACATCATAACTCAAACCATGGCTATTGATTCTGAGAGCAGGAAAAAAAATGTCTCTTGTCCACTACAAACTGCGAGTACCTAGGAAACACTGACTTACTGGGACTAGACCCATTGGAACTCTATTTCCAGACATTGCAATGTCGGTCCTGATTCACAGCAGTGGAGCCGCTAAGAGCATTCTAAATAAGGCGGTGTTTCACCAGGTAAAGGAAGGCAATTAGAAAGGAAGGAAGTCTATCTTGATTCCCATCCTCTACAGCTGCTTGAAATCAAAGTTACACCTCTGAATGAATCACTACGAACTCTGAGCTACTGGCTTCTTTTCCTTTCCAAGGATTATTCTGAATATCTGGACTTCTACTTTACTCACTCTGTTCTGCCTACTGCTGTTAGGGGTCTGGTAAATAATCTGATTTAGCTAAGATGCTTTACTGACAGGATATCCTGCGTCTAGTTAACTAAGGCCAGAGGAAAGGGTCATTAGACAAACTGAACACATGTTATTTTTAAAAGGAAAGGAAAAGACAAAAATGTCAATGCAGTTATAGGCTCTTTATCATCTCAAGTAAACTAAAACGATACAATACCGAACTGCCTCCAAAATATGACTTCTTTACAGATGTGACATTTTTTACTTCCTAATGCTAGAAAGTTCCACGTTGTGCTCAAGACCTAGAAATGTGGGTACATCATGACCAATGAGGAAAATAGCTTTATGTGTTGCTTTAGCAAATTAGAAAAAGCAAATTAAATTAACTGCTGCCCTTGAACTTTTTTCCCCAAGCAGTTTTACAGATTGTTTTTTAAAATAACAGCTTTATTGAAATATAACACACATAGCATAAAATTCACTCTTTTAAAGTGTATAGGGCAGTAACTTTGAGTATTCAAAGTTATGCATCAGCACTATCACCAGTATTTTTATCACCCTCCAAAAAAACCCCATATTCTTTAGTGGTCACTCCCCATTTCCCCCTCCATCATCCCAGTCCCTGAAACCACTGATCTACTTTGTCTCTATGGATTTGCCTATTCTGGACATTTCAAAAAATGGAACCATATAACATGCGGCCTGTATGTTTTTTAAAATTTATTGATTTATTTTGAGAGGGGAGGGACAGAGAAAGAGAGAGAGAGAGAATCTCAAGCAGGCTCTGTACTGCCAGCAAGGAGCTGGACACAGGGCTTGAACCCACGAACCATGAGATCATGACCTGAGCCAAAACCAAGAGACACTTAACCGAATGAGCCACCCAGGCAGCCCTGCTGTGCTTGGTTTCTTTTACTTAGCATAATGTTTTCCAGGTTTATCCACAATGTAAGCATGAATCCATATTTTGTTCTTTTTTATGCAAATGATATTCCATTATATGACTATATCACAAGTTCATCCAGGTAGCAGTTAATGGACATTTAGGCTGGCTCCTCCAGGTTGCTTATTTCTGTTAAAGAGCAAAAGAAAGCCGAGGAAGTGGAAAGAACTGAGCTTCAGCTCAGAATCAACCTAAGCCAGGGATTAATAAGCACCATTACTGTTATGTCTGCATTTATCCCCAGTTGTTATTAACCACGCTACTTCCGGAGGATCTTAATGGAAATGTCAACTATGGTAACATGGAATATGAGAGAATTTTTTCGTATGGTCTTAATGAAGAAAGAAGAAGGGAAAGAGAAACAAAACATAACTGAATGGTATCCTCTAACGGGTGAGCAAACTGTGGCACACCAATCCAATAGGACACTACTCTGAAACAAGAGGAAACAAACTAGTGATCCTTACACCACAGATGTGTCTTGTATAATTATGCTGAGTAAAAGAAGCCAGGAAAAAACACATAAGATGATTATGTATTTACATTTATGTAAAATTCTAGAAAATGCAAATTCTTCTAGAGTGACAGAAGCAGATCAGTGACTGACTGAAGATGGGGATGGGAAGGAAAGACAACTACTGGGTATAAGGGAACTTTGGGATGGAAACATCTATGACCTTGATTGTGGTGATGGCTTCACAGGTGTATTGGGCCAAAACATATCAACTTTATTGTTTTTTTTAAAAAACTGTTTAATGTTTATTTACTTATTTTTAAGAGAGAGAGAGAGGGACGGGGCATGAGCAGGGGAGGGACAGAGTGGGAGGGAGACACAATCTGAAGCAGGCTCAGGCTCAAAGTTGTCAGCACAGAGCTCGACATGGGGCTCAAACTCATGGACTTGAGATCATGACCTGAGCCGAAGTTGGATGCTTAACTAACTGAGCCACCCAAGCACCCGTTTTAATTTTTTTAAGTTTAATTTTTATTTTGAGAGAGACAGAGACAATGTGAGCAGGAGAGGGGCAGAGAGAGGGAGAGGAAGAATCCCACACAGGCCCCACAGGCAGTCAGCACAGAGCCCGATGCAGGACTTGAATTCACAAACGGTGAGATCATGACCTCAGCTGAGATCAAGAGTTGGATGCTTAACTGACTAGGCTGCCCAGGTGCCCCAAAACTCAACTTTAAATATGCATCATTTACTGTATATCAATTATATCGTACGTCAACTGTACCTCAATAAAGCAGTTAAGAAACTATTTTTTAATAGGTGAGTGTACCCCCCAGAAGTATCTGAATGACTACTGTGTGAAAAACACTGTTTTTGTTTTGCATATATGGTTTTAATCAATCTTGTAATAAGTCAAATTATTCTGATTTTATACACAAAGAAGGTTGAAATTGAGAGAGTTCAATAATTTGCCAAAGGGGCCACTGTCAGTATGAAACTGAGATCTCTTATTCTCAATCCCAAAACCCATGTTTTTTTCTCTATACCACACTGCCACTCACTCTTCCTATTCCAGACCCAACTCTTTTTTTTGGAATCTCTGAGTCCCAGCATTTCCCAAGTCAGGGAGTTTTCTGGCCCACAGAAGAGATTTATGCTTTACAGTAGTATTCCAAATGTGTTTTCTTTTGCCTATCACTGCATGCTAGTACAAATACCTCTCCAATTATGGGGATTTGGCCAAGTCAGTTGATTTATTCATTTTCAGTGGATCAGAGTAGTTAATCTGGATTAGACCAAGGCAAGTAATCCTGGTCCCTGGGTCAAAGAAGTGAATATAATTTATCTGAGATTAAAAGCAAGCTGGACAAAACAAAAAGTAGCCATTCAACCCACTAGCTGAGTGTTGTACTTCACAGGGACGATAGGTCACTCTTTCGAATACGTGGGTCCAAGAATGGGAACTCTCCAAAGCTCTGAGGCATCTATCCCCTTTTGGCTACCCCTAGCATGAAAATTTAGGTGGAGGTTGCCATCCTCTCTCCATATGGGACACGGACAGGGTGGTTTTCTCACCTCTGTATAACCTCCAGAACGTCTTTCGCCACATAAACAGCTGAATATCATCCAAATGCTACTAACGTACTTGGGCCCATTTGAACACGGGCTATGCTCTGGATTAAGTAAAATTAATGAAAAAACACAACTTGGTTAAAACAACTGTTTTTATAAGATAGTTACATTTGGGGAAGGAAAGGGTGCCATTTCTTTTACGCACGACTGCCATCGAAGGTTCTCTGTGCTAGGTATCTTCCATTCTGCCCCTCCAGACCCATTCTCTATCCTGTTCCACCAAGCTCCAAGCCCCAGGAAACTAAACCGTATGAACTCAGCAGCAGACTTTCTTATTCTTTGTCTTCCAGTTGGGTTTGGTCAATGGGGAGCACAAGCAGATTCAGAGGGAGAAAGGATCCTTTCGGCGCACAGGTTTCCTGGGATCTCTGCCTCCAAGGTCATTATAATCTGGCTCCACGTCTTTCCTGGAGGCTACAGCTACACTCAGGAGGCCTCTCCTCCCAACCCTCATCCCTTCAGACTGCTTGATAGTAAAGAGGCCTTGGAGAAGTGCACTTTCCCTAGACTCTGCCCACATGCTTGTAAATACTCTCTTTATTAAGCTCTCCTAAAATTAACTGATTTGAGGATGCTAATTTTTCCCAGTACAGCTGACATTTTCTCAGGGCTAAGAGTATGCCTTTTTCAGAAAATGAACTGATTCCAAGTCCTCGATTTATATGAAAACACTGACATTCATGGGGGTGATATCAAGCCCAGGAAAAAATAAACAAAGGCTAGATGAGGCATGGAATGGAGAGCTAAACAGCTCTGATTCAAACTTACGGCACTCGCGAGCCTGTAAGGCAAAGACCTAGTCACAAGATTTATAAGCATACAGTAAAGGCAGTGGGTGCATTTCTTGGATTTTAAAATGTGGGAGATGTAAAACATTTTCAGGTTGCTATGTCATCCTTTCCTTGTGCTTATAAATCATACTTCCATGGTGCCTTCAACATTTCTGCATATGCTACATTACTTAGATTGAGGCTTTACACCACTTTTGGGGAATTCTAACGATCAATATGAAGAAAGATGTTTGCTACAATAAAAACTGCCTAAATGGCAAATCTGAGAAAAAGAGCAGATTTCAGAGGTACCATCTGTTTTCCTTCATTGAGAGGTATTATCATATATAGTAAAAAATGCTATGAAAGTGAGGTGACACTTCCTGTGTCATACATAAATTATAATCTCAAGCAGATTTTGATTACTGAGGATTTATACCAAAGATATAAAAACCATTAAAGAAAAAGATGGATCTTGATCCCATCTAAGCCCAAAACAACTAACCTCCTGTCTCCAGAATTAACTATATTGTTCCCAAATGAAGAAAATTCTGTAACTAGAATAACTACTTTAAAGGTGACTTTCTTTGATGATTCTTCTCTAAGAAGATTCTTCTCTAAGGCAAAATGTTATGTAGCACAAATCTGTAAAGATCTTTTAGGTAAAAAAGCTAAAATATTGAGATATCAATAGGGTGCTTTGTTTACCCTGGTTTGGGTACACGTGGGCATGTGTGACTGTGTGTGCTTGCTGTAGATTATAGCTACACTCAGAAAAGAGAAACCCCTTGAATTAACTGAGTCAGCAAGGTGAGATCTATCCTAGTGTTCATTATGAGTGTCTATAAGAACTGAAGAGTATTTGAAAGAAGATCTCAAAAAAATCTGAAGGACTCTGGGAGCTTCCATTTGCTTCTGCATCACACCAGATGGCTCTTACAAAGTCCTCACTTCTTACTTTCCAAATGAGTGGTAAATTCATGCTTTTGATTTTTCCTCAGTCAATACAACATATCAATGAATAACACCACGTTGCATTTGTACAGCCTTTTACAACTTACAGAGTATTTTCCAATTCATTATCTCCACTAGGCTTTAGAGCAGTTCAGATATAGACAGGGCAAATATTAACAGCCTCCATTTTACAGATGAGAAAACACCTAGACATACCACCCAGAAGTCTCTGTAGCAACTTGAATCAGCTTAGGTAAAAAATGGAAATTAAAATGTATTGACTCACATCAATTGAATTCATAGACTCCAATTGTGAGTGAGCTCTCTCCTTTCCTTTTATCTATCTGGCTCTCTCTCTGTTGCTTCTCCTCTGTGCATCAGACTTCATTCTCTCAGCAGACTGAAACTTGGCCTTATATGACTCTTACTGCCTAGAGATGAGAAAGGATGGGACGTCATCCTCAACTTAAGCTGGAATATCCCAGAGGAAGAACCTATTGGGCCCTGCTTGGCCACATGTCCACCCTTTGAACTAACTCCTGTGGTCTGGGGATGAAATACTGTGGCTTCCCCAGCTTGGGTCAAGTCCCCACCCTTGTGGCCAGTATTACCCAAACAAACAAACAAAACAGGAGTAGACAGAGCCAGTGAGGAAATTGTGAGCAGAAAGCCAGCCACCCTAATTTGTATGTACTACATAAAATAAATTGCCCCAGGCAGAATCAGAATGACTTCATAACCAGATCTTCCAAGTGCAAGCCCAGCACCCTTCTACTTTACCGCACAGACTATCACTGCAGGAGCCTCAAAGGTCTTACGTGCCTCTTTGTTCCTCACGGTTACCAGTAGTCTGGCTCCAGAATAAAACCTGGACTAGACTCAGGTTCTAGTCCTCAACCTGTCAGTCGTCAGCTACGTTTGTGGGCAACTTACTTAACCTCTGAGAACCACAGGTTCCTCCTTTGTAACATAAACAATTCCTACGTCACAGGGTCACCAAAAGGATCAAGGCAGGGGCGCCTGGATGGCTCAGTCGGCTTCAGCTCAGGTCATGATCTCACAGTTCCTAGGTTCGGGACCCGCACTGGGCTCTGTGCTGACAGTTCAGAGTCCAGAGCCTGCTTCAGATTCTGTGTCTCCCTCTCTCTCTCTCTCTGTGTCTGTCTGTCTCTCTCTCAAAAATAAATAAACATTAAAAAAAATTTTTTTAAAGGATCAAAGGAGATAATGTACTTCAGATGACTGAAAATTATGAAGAGCTACCTTAATTAGCTACCTTAATAAACTTAAGCTCTGTATTTAAATTTCAGGGAGGCGAAAATGACACAGTAACATTCTTCAGCTTACGACACCCCCCGCCAACCATGCCCTATAGGCCTCACTTTGGTGCTGACATTTTTACTCTTTTGGTTTTAGAAGGCACATTTCAAAAAGAAGTATCAAGTAGTGTCTCCAGATTAAAAGAGTTAGTCCAGAAGAAAAGCATACTGACAGATGGTTTAATGGCACTTATCATACTTACCTTTTCAACAGAGACTAACCAAAAGAGGAACATTTTGGAAGACACACAAGAAACTATTAACAGTGGTTACCTCCAAGGAGTGGGACTAGAAATTAGCATTTGGAAAGAAACTTTTTTTCATTTAATGCCTGTCTCTGCTACTTGAATTCTAAAAATCTTACACATATATTTCTTTCATAATAAAGAGAACTAAATTAAAATCATGGTTATCACATCACAGAAAAGGAATACAGTATAAACTTAGTCTAGTGTCTGACACGTAAAAACCTTTCAGCAAGTTCTAATTTATTGATCAAAGTAGTTACCACCTATCCAGCAAAGTAAATCAACTTCACTAGAATCAAAGCCAACTTTCATCTCTGTGACTATACATGTTTTCCATTAATCGTATTGCGAGGAATGCTCAATGCCACCTCCTGAGCATACAATTTTCAACTCTTACACGTTCAGACACCAAAAATGAACTCTGCCTTAACTCCCAATCATAAAGCACAGTGCATGCAGCTACCTTTCAACTCTGTTACTGCTGTTCATGTAGGCTCACTTCCTTATTCACATCAGAGGAGGCTGGGCTTCTAGGAACCACTCGATTTTACAGTTGGGGGTTTACATGATATTTTCTAAGAAATTAAAGGTTACACGGCAGCATATGCCAAAGCGAAAAGACTGCTTTAAGTGGTATTTTTTAAAAATGATGCAACAGCTATGAAGTTTGGATGGTGTGCACTGGCTACGTGCTGTTACTGGTTGCCTAGTTACATCTCTGTGGAAAGGTCAAAATGGTTGCCTCTAAATCTAGAAGGAATTAAAAAACCTTAAGGCTTTATAATTAAACCAAGGATTGTGTGAACCCTTATGTAAGCAGCCCTTAAAACAAGTCCCCATCAGACTTTGATCACATGACAGGCCTTGGGATATCTAAGATGTTTTAATAAAAGGCATTTCTGTATCTGAAATTTGTTACCTTGCTCACATTTCATCAAAGTTATCACATCTGTACTCTTCCTGTTTTATCATATCCAGGTGTAGTCTGCCACCACAGGATATTAAAGAAGGGTCCAACCTACTTGACACAAGTTCTATCCCATGAAAGATAGAAGAGAGGCCAATGTTTTAAATTATTTAACTGAAAAACCACATTGATATAGTGATCAACTTTGCAAAGTATAGGCCAGTCTATAATCTAGTAACAAAAACTATACATCTTAATAAACAACTACTGTCTTAACTCTCAAAATTGTTCCTCCTTCACCCTTTTGAGAGTTTCCTCATTAGGCCTAACTTGTAGATATTTTTAAGTCTAAGTATCTTCTCTGAGTAATGGGACAGGATACAACCAGAATTTTGGTCTAGAAATTTAACATGAGTATATTAAAACGGCTAAGACGTCTTCCAGAATTTAAAGAGAGGGAAAAGCTGTCTTTTTTCACTTGAAAAAAGCTTTTTTAGGTAAAATTCACATAACATAAAATTAACCATTAACCTGTTTCAAGTTCCACAGCATACAGTACACCCACAATGCTGTGCAATCATCACCTCTCTCTATTTCTAAGACATTTCTATTACCCCCAAAGGAACCCTGCACCCAGAGTAGTCCTCTGGACCTCTTATTTACATTTACTGTCTAATGTCTCTCTGGCAAAGAATAAAAGAAATCAGGGTTTAAATGACAGCATAATGGTTTGGTAGGTTTCACTTCTTCTGTAATTTGATTCACAAAAACTCAGCACGCACAGGTCTGAAGTTGAAATGATGCTAATCTTAACAAAACGAAACCAGGTTTGATTATCCTAGAAGGAACCCAAAGAAGGGCTGAGGAAGATCTCAAAATTATTTGCAGTTCTACCCAAGACAAATCCTTGTCAGAAACCCAGATCCTACCTCCATGACTGATAGTATTCAATCTATTGTGATTATAAAAAAAAAAAAAAAAGATAATGAAAGAGAATTCCTTGTACTTATCAACAAGGAAAGTTCAGAAGATAGGGAACAATTAAGCACATTTTTTAAAAAAGAAAAAAAAAAAGTGCCTGCTCCTGAAAGTCAAATGCCTGTTCTGGGAAAGCTAATTTATTGTTCTTTCAAGAACACTTACCATCCTCTTTGTCCCAGTGGTTTAGAAAACAAAAATATCCAAATAAAGGTCACAGAAACATAAAAGAAGAGACCCCAGGACCTTCAGTATTCCAGTTTTCCCAGACTGGCTTGCTATGGTTAACATGGTGCCATGTTTTATGGAAGCAGGGAGGAAGGACTGAGCAAGAGTCTTTACCCAGATGCTGCTACTTGGGTCACAGTAAGTAACTCACACTCTAAAGCTGGAAAGTCAGGAAGCATCAAGAGCTGGGTAAGACTCCAGCACGGCATCCACTCCAATCCCTTCCCCTCCAGCACTCAAGAGAGTCTTCCTAATCCTTATCTATTTCTGAACAGTCTAAGCTATCTCTTAGGTGGGCAAGTTCAATTCTGTCAGACAGAAGACAGGATTCAAACTAAGAGAGCCCTGGGTTGTTTTGACACACTTGGGTTTTTATCATCTTCATACATGCTTATGTGCTGAAAAAGAAGCAGTGAGGCACTGTGGTCACTTCAGTAACAAAGTTATTAAAGATGGGCTCATCAGAGGCATCATGTAGGAGGGTGCTGGTAACACTGGGGAACTGAAAGGGAAGGCCATGAAATGTAGCACCTCCTACATGTCACAGGTTCTTCTGAGTTCTGAATCTGAGAGTTTTTCTTTCTTCTTTTTTTTTTATTAAAGTTGGTTTGGACAAACATGTATATGTGGAATCAGATTTTCCAACAGTTAGATTCACTCCTATCTTTACCCCAAACCCTGGGAGTTGTTGTCATTATTTAGTTCAATCAAAATTTCTATTTGTGGGTGCCTGGCTGGCTCAGTCAGTGGAGTGTGCAACTCTTGATCTCAGGGTTAAGAGTTTGAGCCCCATGATGGGTATAGAGATTATTTAAAAATAAAATCTTTAAAAAATTTTCCATTTTAGTAATTCACTGACATGACAGTTAGTTTCTACTAGAGTTATTTGTTTGACAGATGGGGGGTGGGGGGAGGCAACTGTCCCGATTTGCCCGGGACTGGTCCAGTTTTAGCACCATAAGTTCTATGTTCCAGGACACCCCCCAGTCATAGACAAATCAGGATGGTTCGTTACCCTATTGCTAGCCCTAGGTTTGGTCTTCAGATCTGCATGGCTGAAGTGTCTAGAAGTAATTAGAGAGGGGGCCTGCTACAAAAAGTCGCTGAAAAATTTTAAAATCCCCAACAAAAATGTCCAGCTACCTTGTCCACCAGAGAGGATTTTCAAAAAATAACCCAGTGGTCCATTTCACTCTCTAGGCAGGAAATGGTTTCTTACTTTGTGGGGATGACCTACCTGATAGATGATGGAAATTAAACCATACTTAGAAATTAGCTATAAGAAATACCACTTCAATGAGGTTCTAAAATATTATGTTATTTTTTCCTCCAATTTCCACATTTTAGAGCCTAATAAATACAGCATAATATGACATGCAGACATAACAACATAAAATAAAAATCTCACATGTCTTTGGTACTATTCAAAGACCTTGGAACTTGCACACCTTGGCCAAACTCCCCAGAGCTGGAGAAACTCCAAGAACAGCATACCCTCCAGAGGCCACACCCATAGTACCAAAAGGTCTGGCCAAGAAAGGAGCTGTGGATCTTCAATCTGTCCACTAGATCTAATGCCAAATACTCTAAGAAAACCCAAAGCCTTCAGGGCCTATACCTATAATACAGGATTTCTAGAGTCAAGACAAGAACTTGCTTCAGCAGTTTGACACCCCTAACTCCAGCTCAACCCTACACAGTGGAATGTTAAATAATCCCCCCTCTACGACCTTACGTCTTTCCACTCTTCTGTACAACTAATCTCTTTTACTTTGCAGTAGGCAGAATAATAGCATCCAAACAGGTCCATGTCCTAACCTCTGGAACCTGTGAATATGTAACCTTACTTTAAAATAAGGACCTTCGGATGGGGAGAGTACCCTGGATTAGCCAGTGGGCCAAACCTTATCTCAGGGGTCCTTAAAATCAAAGGCGCTTTTCTATCTGAGTTCAGAATTAAGAGATATATAGTAGAAGGCATAAATAGTTGTAGGCTCTGAAGACAGAGGAAGGTAGACTCTAGAATTCTCTCCTAGAGCCTCCAGAAAGGAAGGTGGCTCTGTCAGTACTTTACTTTTAGCCCAGTGAGATCCCAAGAGAACCTAATGTGCAGAACTGTAATAAAGTTGTATTGTTTTAAGTCACTGAGTTTGTGATAATTTGTTACAATAGGAAACGAGCTAGATCCTTCATTGTTGCTGCTTTTTCAAGTTACCTTGGTAGTATTTTGCTTTAAACCCCAATATTTGACCATTTCTTACCCAATGTTTAATTTGCTTCTCTGTATAGACTTTAAAAAACAGAACAGATTTGGTACTAGAGTAAATATACTCAAAATCTCTCCAACAGTGCAAAACACTATTTTTCTTTACATGTCTACTTTGTTCAGTTTCTTTCTTTAGTTTGTTAGCACAGGGACCACTTACATAAGGAAGCACTGAGCATAACTGAAATCAGTCATTTTGCATGAGGCAAAAATGCTTGCGAGAATGGAAAGTGACAAATATCCTCTCTACGTGGTGTGCAAAGACACAGTAGTTCCCAATGTCTCCCGAGGGTGCTCTGGATCTCACAATGACTGGAAGATGCCACTGGCCTCTTGTGAGCCAAGGACAGGAACACCAAAAAGTACAATGAAGAATTGTCCCATTCAACACGCCAGTAACTCCCATTGAGAAACTCTGCCTGGATTGATTTGAAACATTTAACTACATTCATTAGCATGAAAGAAATCAACACAAACATCAGAGGACATGAGATACTTATAAGAGAGTCTTCATTACTAACAATACAATAGTCCCGGCCTTATCTGTGATTTTGCTTTCCACGATTCCAGTGGCTCTTGGTCAACCACAAGGGAGCAGGTGATTCTCTGCCTAATGCTTCACCACAGTGGCTGTGTCACTCACTTCGTTTCATCGCACTTGTAGGCATTTTATCATTTCCCATCATCAGAATGAGTAACGGTACAATAAGATATTTTGAGAGAGATCATATCCACATAACTTTTATTACAGAATATTGTTATAGTTGTTCTATTTTATTATTAGTTATTGTTGTTAATCTCTTACTATTCCTAATTTGTAAATTAAGCTCCATCATGGATATTAATGTATAGGAAAAAGCATAATATATATACAGTTCAGTATGAGTGCCTTTTCAGGCATCCACTGGGGGTCTTGGAACATATCCCCCACAAATAAGGGGGGGCTACTGTGTTTGGTACAATGTAGGGATGGCTCAGTATTCACTTGCAAGATATTACTTAAATCCAAAAGAACCTCACTATGGGGCAGTAAAAGCTATATATGATCTTAAAAACACACCTATACAGGCATTTCTTCTAATACGCTCTTGACTAGAGAGTCTTATCCTAAGTTTCTAATACTAGAAAATACTAAATATTTGCTGAATAAATATTAAACGGATGAAACACTAGCTCCAGGAAACTGTCAGTATTTTTTATTAGCACTTTTCTGCAACTACTAAATAGTTATGTAAATAAATAATTAAACATCCACAGACCAAATGCAAGCCACTGACATATAATCCAATGGGCAAAGAGAAACAGGTGGTAGGATAAATAAAACAATACTGTCCATGAACTGATAGTTATGGAAATTGAGTGATGGAGATATGGAAGTTCATTATATTATTCTATTCTGGAATACGCCTGAAATGTTCCTAACGAGGTTAAGTTTTAAAATAGGGGAAAGGGCACCTGGGTGGCTCAGTTGGTTAAACATCAGACTCTTGGTTTTGGTCATCATCTCACAGTTTGTGGGTTCGAGCCCCTCATCGGGCTCCATGCTGACAGTGCAGAACCTGCTTGGGATTCCCTCTCTCCTTCTCTCTCTGCCCCTACCCTGCATGCTCGCTCGTGCTCGCTCTCATTCTCTCTCTCTCTCTCTCAAAATAAGTAAACTTAAAATAAAATAAGGGAATGGGGAAAAAATCCAAGTTGCTGACTATTGATTGGGGCTGACAATCACATTATCACCTGTGTCAGCAATATGGTAACCTTTCAAGTCTACAACCAGAATCAAATGGCTTAGCTACTTTCAAAAGGCAAGTTAGATTCTTTAAGAAGAAGCCCTTATAGCATGAGATTGACCTTTTGTTATTGTTTGTTGCTGCTGGGAAAAAGCCCTTACAATGTCTACAACCTATCTGTTAAGAAAAGGGCTTACTCTCCTCTGATCTAATCTACTGCGATGTCTGCCTTACACAGGGTATGTCTTCAATAGCTGCAGTTGATTAATCATGCATGATGTCACAGGAATACATTTTAAGGCTGTGACCTCAAGGCTCTCCATCTCAGGTTTTTAGAAGAGAATAAGAAAATCTGTGTGAAAAACCTGATTTTAAGTATCATCAAGGCTAACCAGCTTTTCCTTAAATCCAGAAGTCAGGTTAATTTTGCTAAAGCCTCTATGGATATTTCTTTTTGATAAACATCACATGTCAAATGCATTCATCTGTAGGATCAGTTCAGATATTATTTTCTGCTTAAAGTTATGGTTAGATTTAAGAAGATCCTGGGAGAAAGTATTTCATAGTTCTTACCTCTTGAGTTCCCAAAGCCTGAGGCTCACTGGCAGATCTGGGCTGTTGAGAAAGCAGAGAGGAAAATGTATTTTTTTTTTATAAAAAGGAAAAATAACATGATACATAAGAGCTGAACACGCAAATGAGTGTTTCTGTAAATAGAGTTTGGTGGTAATGGCTGAAGAGCTCTAAGGGCTGAAGGTCTCACAGGTTTATATTTCTGAATCCAGAAACATTTTGTTAAGCCTTTTTCTTTTAAGAAGCAAATGTGAAAATCAAAGACTTTCTTTGTGAACTTCCCTGGCCTGTAAGAAAACATGAACACACAAAAGTCGGCTTGGGAACCTGAGGAAAGCAGAGTTCTTGGTGACAGAGATGACTAAGCGAGATGACTAAGAACAAGTCTTTCTCCTGACCTAACCCAATTTGCTCCCAACAGGACCAAAGTGGCGGAGGCAGAAAAGATTCTTGCTCTAGGTGTTCTGGACAGAGCTGCAGTTCCATTTGTGTGTATCTAGCCCTTGAAGAGGGTAGATTTGGACAGCTTAGCAATTATACTACACTCGATCTTAGCCAAAAGGCCAAGAAGCGATCAGCTTAGCAATTCTAAAAGCATCGTTAGTATCTAAAGTGTCTGTGGGCTGTTTAGAAGTAGAGACACGCATACCCTCGGCCACAGTGACTTCTGAGGATGCGGAATGAAAACCACATTGGGTCCCAGGACCCATGAGCATCAGTGTCTGTAAACATCTCACACTGCATAAGATTGTCACATCTGCCAACCCAACCAGCTCCCGGATGACTAGAAGGGATCATATATTTTAAAATGAGCCAAACTTATCAGGAAAGCATTATCTCATGATTAATGACAGCAAAGAAATAAAAGAAGCCAAGGGCCAAAAACAACCTCTTTTCAGAGAACCCTACGGAAACAAAGATTAGTGTGGCTTGCAAAACAAGCCTGCCCAAGGGTGCTTGGAGTCCAGCACTCTTATGCATTACTGATGCTAGCAGCCTCTTGGGAAAACAGTTTGGCACTACTTATCAAGATCCTCAAATATGTCCTCAATCACTGTCTTAGTGATATCACTCCTTGACTTTATTTAAAAAATCCAAAATGTAGACAAAGAATTTTTACCAAGGTGTTAGAAATCGATGAAATACCAGTAATACAACCTACTGAGTAAAAAACTCAGCATGATGGAACTTTGAAACAATACATACAATAAACTGGGGAGCCTGGGTGGCTCAGTCACTTAAGCGTCCGACTCTTGATTTCAGCTCGGGTCATGATCTCATGGTTTGTGAGTTCAAGCCCCACAGTGCAGAGCCTGCTTGGGTTTTTCTCTGTCTCTCTCTGCCCCTCTCATGCTCATGCTCTCTCTCAAAATAAGTAAATAAAACTGTTTTTAAAAACACATACAAAAATTTAAATGTTAAGGGAAAATATACACCATATAAAGTAATGTGAAAAAATACAAAATTACATATAGTATGACCTCAGTTAATTTTGTAACATACATGTTTCAAATATATTTTTTCTAACCATTTTTTATATTTTTCGTATGTAATATTCTAGTATATCACAAATATTATTTTCTGATAAATATAATACATAATCTTTCTCATATAGGTTATTCTAGAAAATGATTGGGAGAAGATATATCAAAATGTAAACTGCCTATTACCTCTTCTATCCTATTATCTATGGGATAATGAAAGTAGCAGAAATTGCTGGATATGTCCAATATCTGCTCTTCTCTTTTGTGTTTATAATGGAATTTTAAGCTAGGAACATAGATGTCAAGGATAACTACTTTTCCCAGCCTCTCTTGCTGCAAGGACTGTAGCGATGAGACAAAGTTCAATGGGACAGCTGCAAAAGTGATAAATGTCAACTTGTGGGCCATGCCCTCCCCTTTCCAACTATGTCCCTTCCTGCTGGTGATAAGTGAGATCCTTAGGGCAAGCTACTACTTCAGATTGCAAGGCAAGAGAAACACTCTTGAGTGATTGACTAACATGATAGAAAAAGCTTCAGTCCCTGGATGGTCTTGGGAGCAGAGCTACCTTTCCACCCTGGACTACTCACACCTCTGAATTATTATGTGAAAGAGAAATAATTTCTGTCACCCACAGTGAAGTCGAGTCTCTGTTACATGCAGCTCAACTAACAACGTAAGTATTGAAATACATAAGTATTTTCAATAATCACCATGAATTACTATCTGAAAAAAAAGTTTGTTAAGCATTGTTTCATAATGTTAAGAAAATTAAGATAGCACAGGATGGAGTTCGAGCCACATGTGACTTCTCTCCATATATGAAAGAAAAAATGAAATCCACAGTTTCAAGAAGTAGTTAATATAGCCTGTCAAGGGCAAACACCACACACAAACTCCCTGAGTTTCTATGACCCTTTCATCACACACCATGGCACTTTATTTCAAGCCTTTTGAAAAAACAGTTTTAACAAGGAAAAGTTGTTTAGCTCTAAAGAAAATCTGCTTTAAAATCTGCTTGAGGAATACCCTAAAAAAATAAAACTCTAGTCAACATATTATAATTATCCATTTGAGAGGATATCGAGACTTCTTAAAGTAAACTTTGAAACATTCTTAAAAGCAGCTTTATATGCACGAACTCATACCTTTAAGGGTGTTGGTTTTTTTCTCCATATAGAATCATAATGACTCCTCCCTCCCATAATTCCACTGGTCCAATAACTCCGTTGACTGTCCATCAAACAAGTGTTATATTTTGATTTTACTTTCCTCTGGAGTGGCAACAGATTTGTCAGAGCTCACATAACCTCCCTAACCTCTGTGACCCATGGGCCTGTATTATAAGATGACTGTCCAAGATAAAGGAGTCATATCTACTCATATAATAGAGAAAAGATGCTCATCCACTTGGAGATCGGCTCTGAAACAATGGCCTCACGAAACCAGTCTCTACCCATATTAGAATAATGCACTGAGGATCCTTTGATTCTGCAATAACGTTATGTCAGTGGTATGTGGTGTCTTTTGGAAGATCATTAAAGCCTTGTATGCTGGCATATAAAACACTTCCCCAGGTAGACCTTAGAGACTTATAGCTAATTATATATCAGATAAAGGATCTATTTTCCCCCTTTTGCCCCCCCAAGAGAATGTCAAATGGTCCTCTTCTCCCCCTGTGAATCACAACACCTGACATTAATATGGCTAACTTATATTCAATAACAAAGGAGATGTGCCAGTTTCTTCACTCCCCTCTTAGGATGACTATGCCAGTGTGTTTTCAAGATCCCCCCTAAGCTCTCTCTTGCAGTAGGCAAATAGAAGCTGATAGTCCAAGCTCTGAATTCTCAGTTTCTCTCCCCCTCTTCCCTTGACAGGAACATAAGCGAGCCAACTCGACAGGCCTAATTACCATGGTAACAACATGCACTGTGATTATGAGTGTGTTTGTTTTTTTAAAATGACTCACAGATTATTCTCCCAGAAGCCCCAGACACACAGGTTTCTGGGTGGTTTACAAAAGCTATTCAAAGTTTTCTTGCAAATTTCTCGCTCCTATTAGCATAACTGGTGTGATGGAGAGAGATTCATCAAATCAAATATGCCCTTCTCCTTAAGGATGAAAAAAAAATGCAGCTTGGTTCCTTAAATGCTCCAAGATTAATCAATTTAAAACTTGGATTAATAATGAAATTAATTTGAGTTTGTACACTGGAGATAATTAATCTGTTCCTAATTTAAATAATTAAGGTATTTCATAATGTAGTTTTCGAGACCCAAATGAAATAATCAAGTGAAATGAAATCAGCACTAAAAAAATATCAAAGAAAATAGCCTAAATCTGTGGTTACGTGATCGGTCACCTGTAAAGTGTTACAAAAGAATAAATGTAAGTCTTAATACCGAGATGTATTTAAATCGATGTCCAAACTAAAGACATTTACTTTTTAAATGCAAACATGAAAGAGTCCAGACACTTGGAAAAACTGTGGACTACTTCTGTTCATTCATCCAATACATATTATTTAAGACCCTCTATGTAGTAAGTATCAGTGTTTCTAACTGGAACGTCACAATAGGGCTTAGGGAAGACCATTTTTTTTATTGGAGACAAAGACCATGGGTGGGGCTTAGTCCATGAAAAAGATTCTTTGCCTCACAAGGCACCATTCAGAGTAAGCTCTCAGTGAGAGGGACCGTTTTCCAATGACAGTATTGGGCTTAGAATTCAGAGTCCTGACTTTGGCATCATAGCTGACTCTCAAAAGAAAAAAAAAAAAAAAAGAACAGGCTGGTAATTTTGGTATGTTGGTTTTCCTCTGTACAAACTGGGAACAAACCTTATTTTAAAATAAAATTTAAATGGAAACGTGTACATCTATTTAACTTAAAACTCTATCTCCTGATGCTTTCACATACTATCATGTACAACACACACACACACACACACACACGCACACACACCAAATAGTCACTAAAAATGACAGTCTCCAAGTAGCTACACATTTTATGCACTGTTACCAATAACATACTTTTCCTCTAGAATGTGAAGGGATAAATAGGCTAGGTTATACTGTGGTAACAAACAACCCCCAAATCTTAGTGTTTTAAGACAGTAAAGCTTATTTCTCACTCCCACCCACTACATGTCCATTGCAGGTCAGTGGAGAGACCATCTCTGTGCTGCCTTTACTCCAAGACCCAGGCCTAAGGATGAAGCCCCCATTTCTCTGGTTCTACCACCACCGATTGCCAAGGGATGCACTCACATCCTGATTCTTAGAAGCTTCTTGCTGGAAGTGATAAATAGCACTTATGCTCACATTCACTGACTAATACAAGATATGTGACTACATCTAACTAAAGTGGACGGAGAAGTGTAAGCCTATCATGAGCTGGGAAGGAAAACTGGAAATATGTATGACTAAGTGCATAGATTACTGGACAAATAGCGCAAGCCTGACATTGACGCTTAAGTCAAAACATTAACATCTGGCTATCCCAGGGAAATAGGCTTCCTCGAGTGATTCCTTACTCCAAGTTCCTTATACCTGTGATTAATGTTGGGCCATAGCAGTCATTTCTACTAGAATTTGGTAAGAATCCCGTGGATGGAATAAAAGATACTCTATTCCAGCTTTGTAGTAACAGTAGAAATTACACTAATAATAGCTATACTTCTAAATAGTTGCTATGTCATGCACCATGCTAAATAAACATTTTAATGCATTATATCATTTTCTCCTGACAATTTTGTGACGTAAGTATTGTCATTATTATTTCCCATTTTATAGATGAGGAAACTGGGGCTTAGAAAGTAACTTGCTCAAGAGATTTTGATTCCAAACTGGTGTCCTTTAACTATGCTCACCTGTGTATTAAGCTTTAGAAAATGATTTTTTAATGTTTATTTATTATTATGTTTTAGAGAGAGCATGAATGGGGGAGGGGCAGAGAGAGAGGGAGACAGAGGGTCTGAAGCAGGCTCTATGCACTGAGAGCTGCGAGCCCGATGCGGGGCTTGAACTCAAAACCATGAGATCATGACCTGAGATGAAGTCAGATGCTCAACTGTCTGAGCCACTCAGACTCTATAGAAAATTATTTTTTACACTACGGTGTTTTAGGATCATTTTAAGACTTATAATAAAAAATGCAGCATGTTTTTTTTTTACCTAGAAACCTTTACCTTTTCTTACTTAACTTTTGTACTATTTTAATTAAAAGAAAATCTAGGGGCTGTTCAATACCAAGGTTGTGTTTTTTTTTCCTTAGTGAAATTACTTTAATGCCTATGCATGGTGAGGTTCCCTAAACATAGCCATCACTTATGAGATTTTTGTTTAATGGCAAAGGATCAGCTCAGTTCTCCAAAAAGACTCAAAATGAATGGATTTTTTTCCTATTTGTTTTTTCACCATTTTTCTCATATGATCTGTTCTGTACAGATCAGATGAATATCCTTCTTAAATAGAGCTCTGTTGGCAAAGCCTAGAAATTAACTTCACTTTCCTGTTTAAAAATGCAAATATGAGTAGGAAGCACTCAATCATTTATTACAGAAAAGGTACTCCTACTATTAATACTTAGTCTGCTATAATGAGAACGCAAAGAAACCACACCTCAAGGCAAGCAGTCAAAACACTATAATAACAGCAATTTCGCTGAAATCTCCCTTTTTTCACTATGGCTGCCTCACACACGTGACCTCTGAAGCACAATGCCAAGTGGAAAGTAGGAAGCACGAAGAAAAGGCAATGATAATGGAACTGCATGTTGCCTCCAGAGCTGGAAAGTGACAACAATTTTTGAAATAACTCATAATCAGAAATTCCAGGGATTAGTCATTCTTCTCTTACAGGTGCTGTAATCAACAAAATACACACCTCTCTGGAGAAAACAAGGCTTTCTTTGAAGTCCGACAGGCGCCATACACAGAACCCTTGGCCTCCCTGGGGCTTGTCTTGGCCAAGGGTGGACTTTGTTTACATCAAATTGATTTAACTGACCAGGCAGGAAATCTCATTTTATATATACATATAAAATGCATATATACATAATACATATATTTTATATATATTTTTTACAATGCAAATAATGTGAGACTGGTTGTCTAAGTTAAATGGCATTCTTATGGCTTTATAAGACCTGGTGTATTTGCTTCCGGAATAATTTGTTTAGAAGGTTACTTACTAAGTCTTGTATTAGCCATTTGGTATTTTCTTTCAGAATTCTTTCTCCCATCTACCTATATCACCACCATTAATGAAAATAAGCTTTTTGTTCATTTGTATGTGTGTTTTTTCAAAAGGAAATGCATGGAAACACTGTTCAACTCCATGTTGTGGGCTCTTGATATTATTTAACACGTCTGAGCCTTGATAGCTTCACTTATAGTATGGGAATAATAGGGGTGCGTGGATGGCTCAGTCGGTTAAGGGGCCGACTTCAGCTCAGGTCATGATCTCATGGTTGGTGGGTTGGAGCCCCGTGTTGGGGTCTGTGCTGACAAATCAGAGCCTGGAGCCTGCTTCAGACTCTGTGTCTCCCTCTCTCTCTGCCCTTCTTTCTTTCTCTCTCTCTCTCTCTCTCTCTCTCTCCCTCTCCTCTCAAAAATAGGCAAACATTAAAAAGTTAAAAAAATAAAAAATAAAATGGGAATAATAATAGTGCTAGACTCTACTTGTTAATCAACTCCTTCTTCTTTGCTAACAGAACCAGACCTTTTCTCCGGGCTCTGGTGACCATGTTCTTCAGAGAAGAGGCTCCACGGCCTCAGGAGGAAACCCCCACGTTAGCCAATCGCAGGGCTTCCGTCTGCCTACCCGCCATAGAGAAGGCATGTGAGCTGTGAGGGGAATTCGGCTGGAGACAGCTGTTCTGTAACACTCATAAGAGGTCCATGAAAAGGAATCAGTCACCTCACTGTGCCTCTAGATACTGAAATCTGCCTGTTATTCTGAAATTGTAGTAGCCACTTCAGCACAGGCAGGGGAGCAGCTTAAGAGAGAGAATCTACTTGCAGAGGATGTCAGAACAGGAGGAAGGAAAGACTGCAGGTTGCTAAGAACAGTGTCTGGTTGTGAATAGCTCTGGTGTTACCCTTAGGAGGTCGTGAGGCAAATTTCCTGTTGGTTAAGCCATCTTGGTAGGGTGTTCTTTTAGCAGCAACCAAAAGTACGTTGATAGAAAAATTCTGCTCACTTCTCACAGGCTTACTTTTAAAACTAATGGCAAACAGTAACGTACACAAAGTACGGAGCACAAACAGCACACCCAGAAAATGCCAGTCCTCAATTTGATTGCTGAAATGGGTTGATTTTCACTCATTCAACCAGCAATGAGCACTTGGCTCTGTGTGGTTCGAATGACTCCTCTGTGAGCTTTTCCTCGGTTCCTCCCAACAGAATTAAGGGCAAAAATCATTGCTTTGTCTACTTTGTTCATCTAAGAGATAATACCAAGTACCTAAGGTTTATTTTAACCAATCACATTGGCATTTAGTTTAGGCAACAAACCCTCTAGTGCTGACTGCGGTGTAGAAAAATACAATTAAACAAAGTAGCCTTGCTGACTGTGTTAATCAATTTGATCTGAATAAAATCTAACCCAGACCAAGTACTCAAAAGAGCAGCCAAGTGTGCTACATTTGGAGTCTGCCTAGTTTAATGGAAAAGTGGCTTTCTGTACAGGAAACGTGTATTTCATAGATTATTTTTTTAAGTTTATTTATTTATTTTGACAAAGAGAGAGTGCATGCACATGAGTGGGGAAGGCGCAGAGAGAGGAGGAGAGAGAATCCCAAGCAGGCTCCACAGTGCCAGCAGAGTCTGACATGGGGTTCGAACTCACAAACCATGAGATCATGACCTGAGCTGAAACCAAGAGTCAGGTGGTTAACCAACTGAGCCACTTGGGCACTCCGAGATTATTATACAAGTGTGTGAAAAGAACATATTGCCTCTCAAATTTCACCTTAGCCTTATGTCAAGAAAGCATCTGCACCTGACTGGGAACTCTCACCCTCCACATTCTCACATGGTGTTCTCCTCACCACAAGTCTCAAGTCAAATGTCACCTCCTCAGAGAGGTCTTCAGGGATTACCCAATAAAAGTACATTTCCATTACCACCACCATCATACATACAATCTCCATCATTCAACTTGTTTCTATTTTCATCCATCTCAGGATTTCTCACTACCTGATATTTTCTTATACTATAATTTGTTTCTTGTCAATGGGGTCCAAACTTGACTGGCTGTGATCTAATTAGCCTGGGAAAAGACCAGGACCTGGATATTTTTTTCAAAGTACCACTCAGTGATATTGAACACACAGCCAGATCTAAAAGCCACTTGTTTATGTGTTTACTGGATCTCTCCCAACACTAGAATGTAAGTTCCAAAGAAACAAAGAACTGGCCTGTTTTGTTCATCCAAGTCTCCCTGGCCCCTCCAAGGACACGTGGCACACTGCAGACATTCAGTTAAGGCTTGTGGACCAACTAACCAACTGGATTGTAATTACATCAGCTTTTATCTGTTTCCCTGTAGTTTATGAGCTCCTAGATTGCTCGTAGAGTATCTAGCCCAGTCTGCATCAAAAAATAAGCGATGAAAGAAAGTTCAGTAAATAAATGAATTATAAATAAACTGCATTTGTAAACTTAAATATTCTCTCTCTCTCTCTCTCTCTCTCACACACACACACACACACACACACACACACACACTAATTTGTGAAGTAAGGGATGTGTTAATTAACTGGATAGAGGGAATCCTTTCACAATGTATACATGTATCAGAGGAGCCCATTGTACACTTTAAATGGCTTATTTAATTTGTCAGTTATACTTCAGTATAGCTGAAATTAAAAACAAATATACAAAAAAAAAAACTCCACACATAACTGTATACGTATGCTGTAAGGAAGACAAAGATGAAACTGGGCGTGGCCACTGTCCTCAAAGAGCTGGCTGAAGGGAAAAAAAAGGAAGATTGCTACTATACACATTAGGATGTGTATATGAAATATGCTATGTGCTATGATGAAAGAACAGAAGATGTCAGGAGAGGTAAATACTGTTTCTTACTGGGGAGGGGAGGAAAGAAACCAAGGAAGTCTTCATGAAAGAGCTAGCACTGTTACTGAGTCTTATAGAACTCATGGAATTTAGCCATTCAGAGAAATAAGACTGTGGGGTGAAGTGTAGACGAGGAAGTAGAAAAGTTATTCTAGGGAGAGGCAAGAACACAAACAAACCAGTCCAACTGGAGGTTAAGAGAGCCTGGACTAAGTAAGACACCAGCTATCACCATGGAGAAGAGTAGGTAGTGTCAAGATACATTCCCAATGACGGCGCAAAAAGCTATGGGACTGGCTACAACTTGGGCTGTTTGCTAAGGAAAACTGAAACTGTTTAGTTTCTGTAACTTAGGGACTGAGAGAATGGGGTGTTATTAGTAGACAAGGAATCAGGTAGGAGCTGGTTTTGGGTGTGGAAAGGCAACCGTAGCACTGATTTGGACATGTGAGTTTCATTTTCAGTGGGTTGAATGTTTGCATGGTGCTTGATGTACAAGTTTGGCAGCAGATGGATGATCATGGTGAAGGATCACATTTGAACCTGCAGGGTGACAATGACTGAAGTCATAGAAAATGAGTCCTTTATCAAAGGAGAGGGAGAAATTAAGGGGCAGAAAAATCAAATCTTGAGAACAAACATTTTTAGGGATCATAACTTGGGAGTTAGTGGGGAAGTTGGGGGACTCGAGAGAGCTATGAAAGGTGGCAGAACATGTCACCCCAAAATATGCCTCTTTGACATATAGATTATTTTCAGCAGGTTATTTGAGTAACAGCAGACACAGGAGAAATTCTGAAAAAAGACTAGAAGTTACCTCTTGTGAAAGGGAAATTTACATTTACAAGGGAAATCTCCATTTATAAGGGTGCCTCCTCCTGAAAGGGAAGGATGACTAAATCCCTAGAGACTCTAGTCAGTGGACAGGCATCAACTTAAATCTGCTTAATCTTAATCTTACTCCTATTTACCATGCTTTTCCTGGCCACCTCCCCCATAACTGGCTTCCTCTAACCCTTCTTCTGGACCTTTAAAACTGACAATGGTATTTCAGCCTGAATTCTAAGCCACCTCTCAGAGTTCCTCATTTTTTCCTGGGTATCTCCCATGTACACATGAAGTATACATGTTAAAAACCATATTTCCTTTTCTCTCACTAATCTGCCTTTTGTTACAGGGTTCCCAGATGAGAACTTAGAAAGATAGTGGGAAAACTATTTTTCTCCCCCAACAGGTAGAAGGAGAACAGGTTGGCTGAGATTATAAAAGTCAAGGGGAAGCTCTGTTGGCAACAGGCCTAACTTTAATTTATGTGCATGAACTAATCACATTTGCAGGCAAAGATGAGAGGGCCAATAAAGAGGAGAAAGCAAATACATGTGAAAGAGATAGAATTATTGTCAGAACACAGTCCCCTACAAAGTAAAAAAAAAAAAAATGGAATGGAGAGTCCGAAGAGAGAATTTACTCTCAGCTTGAATGAAAGGCTGTGTTCATTTGACCTAGGAAGATAGGGGAAGAGAATAAACAGAGACACAGAGATATTATGAGGTGGTAAGTAATGAGGTTGAGGAAGCCTGTAATATTTACCTTTTCAGATAAACAGAGGGTGAGATCACCTGAAATAAACAGCGGTAGTAGGACTTGGGTTTAATGGTTTTATTGAAAATACACAGGGAATAGTAAAATAGGAAATTAAGAAAAAAGAAGAAAAGGGTTTTCAGCGAACAGCAATGGCCCTACTGACTTTGCAGTGAATATGGAGTAGAACCCAGCTTCTTAGACCCTCTTCATTAGCTCTGAGTGCCAGGTACTGGGGGAGAGGATCGTGGAAAGGTCTGACCCTGACAACCAGGCTGGCAGGAGGGCAAGAAAGTCCAAACGAACAGGGAGGAAGGGGTCAAGGGCCTAGTTTTCCCAAGCCTCTCCTTTAAAGAGCTTGACTGTTTACACATATTTGCCAAGAGATAAAAGAGCTGATCCTGTCTTATCTCAAACCTTGGTATACAGTGGTACCATTTCTAAGAAACATGTTATCACTAGAGATTAAGATTGAGCTCCTTCTTTTTTAATGTTTAATGAAGTCCTCTAGAGACTGTCTGAACACTGATTCCCATTAAATATAAGTCTTTTTCTTTAACGTAAGCATTTGGGGGAACATATATATCTCTAATGCTCTTACCTGGAAGCCTGAATCACAATTCCACTGTGACATCTTTACATTTGAACACAGAAACTGCATACTTACATATTACATAGGATATTAAATTTAAACATTTATGGTCTTCTTTTGAAACAAAATAATTTGGTCTTACAAACAATTTTAAAAGTGACAAACTATAAACACTTTCTCTGTCCATTTGTCCTAAGATGGAGGGAGGTGAAATGGAGATTGAATTGGAAGGCAAGAAGGTATGAATCATCTGGGCAACTCTAGAAAGGTAACTTACATTCTGGGCCTTTTCTATTATCCCTCATCGAGGGTTGGATACAGGTTAAGCTCATCCCCAGGTCATTTTCAGTTGTACCATTCTACAATGTCATAGGCCAGGAACTAAGTCTTAATGCAGCTCTGTAGTCCCCTCTCTACCTGGACCTAGTAAAGCCAGGCATGGATCCTCCCAGTAAATGCAGAATAAATAGGCTTGCAAATTAAACAAAGTAGAGTTCATTATTCACCCAACCAACACATAAAGAGTGCATTATAAGAAATACACATATGATCACTCAGGGGCTCTTCAAATCATTCAAGGTCAATCTCTGTACCCACAACACCACCAGATATTGTTGCTCTTAAGAGACTCCCCTTTTGTCTTCCTGCCCAGCTCCTCTCAGCCTTGTCCACACCCTGCTTCACCAGTTTCACAATCAGGGGTGAAATCTGTAGTGAGAAATGAAACACAGAAGGATTCTCTATTTTCAAAAGTGAAATTTAGACTAGAATCACATTGCATCAGTAGAAACCTTCTTCAGAAATGTATTGTTTAACCACGATAGCCCCTTCTTCACAGATCAGTCCTCTCCATTATACAGAGCTGGAGAGGGGCGCCTGGGCAGCTGAGTTGGTTAAGGGTTGGACCCTTGGTTTCGGCTCAGGTCATGATCTCACAGTTTGTGGGTTCAAGCTTCAGGTCAGGCTCCTCGCTGGCAGCTCAGGGCCTGCTTGCGATTCTCTCTGCCTCTCTTTCTGCCCCTCTCCTGCTCTCTCATGCATGCATGAACATTCTCTCTCTGTCTCTCTCTCTCTCTCTTTCAAAATAAATAAATAAATAAACTTTAAAAAATAAAATAAAGAGCTGGGGAACAATTTAGCACTTTAGATTCTCTTCCCTCTTTCTGACCCCACTAACTATTGGGCATTTTTTTCTCATCCAGCTAATGAGAAGAGACTAGAAAAATGTGGGAACAACAGTCCGCCAGTGCCCCCCGTGTAGCAGCCTGGTCCACATGTGATGAGCAAGCTCACTGGTGTGACTGTCTACAATAAGGGTTTGGACTTTATAGTCAGGTCCTTGATATCACCAATTACCAGGAGCTATGCAGATTTGCTTACTTTCTCTTTCTTTTTTTTTAAAAAAAAATTTAATGTTTTTTATTTTGTTTTCTAGAGAGAGAAGGAGATAGAGTGTGAGCGGGAGAGGGGCAGAGAGAGAAGACGACACAGAATCTGAAGCAGATGCCAGGCTCTGAGCTGCCAGCACAGAACCCAACGCGGGGCTCAAACTCACAAGACATGAGATCGAGATCACGACCTGAGACGAAGTCAGACACTTAATGGACTGAGCCACCCAGGCAGCCCTCCTTTTGATTTTAAAAGTTACTCCTGAGAGAAGTATTTTACTTGGGCAGAGATAATACTGGATATGCAAGCGAATAAATATAAATATTATAATCATGATCTTTATGATGCACTTTGTTAAGAGATTCCACCATTTAAAAAATGTCTCCTTGAAAAAAACAATCCAATTAAAAAATGAGCAAAAGACTTGAGTAAACATTTCTCTAAAGAAGACATGCAAATGGCCAATAGGTCCATGAAAAGATGCTCAGCCTCATTAATCCTTAGGGAAATACAAATTGAAAACATAAAGAAATACCAATCCATATCCATTAGTATGGCTACTATCAAAAACAAACAAAAAAAAACCCTCAAGAAATAACAAGTGTTGGGGAGTCTGAGGAGAACCTGGAACCCTTATGTATGCTGTGGGACTGTCAAATGGTACAGCTGCTGTGGATACCAGTATGGCCATTCCTCAAAACAATTAAACATAGAATTACAATTTGATTCAGCAATTCCATTTCTGGGTACCCCCCAAAAAGTGAAGGCAGAGACTCAAACAGATAATTGTACACTCATGTGCACAACAGCATTATCCACAATAGGTTCAACATGCAAGCAACCCCGGCATCCAACAGATGAGTGAATAAACGAAGTGTGCTATATACACACAATGGAATCTTATCCACTATAAAAAAAAAAAAAAACCAAAACGAAGGAAATTCTGACACCTGCTACAACATGGATGAACTTTGAAGACATTATGGCAAGTGAATTAAGCCAGTCAGAAAAAGACAGATACTGTACGATTCCACTCAGATGAGGTACCCAGAGTAGTCAAATTCAGAGACAGAAAGTAGAATGGCAGTTGACAGGGGCTGTGGGGAGGAGGCAGTGGGGACTTACTGTTTAACGGGAGCAGAGTTTCAGTTTGAGAAAAATGAAAAAGATCTGTTGATGGACAGTGGTAACGGTTACACAACAATGTCAATATACTTAATGCCACAGAATGATGCCACACTTAAAAATGATCAAAAAGGGAAATTTTATGTCATATATATTTTACTTCAATAAAAAAAATACCTCCTGGAATCTTGGAGGTAGTGGCAAAGGTGAAGAATATGCTAATTTTCCCTTATGCCACCCACAAAGAAAAAAATGACATCAGAGTATCTACCACATACCAGGTACTCACATATTCACACACACAGGCAAAACCAAAATGCAACAAAATGAAAAAAAAAAACCCCACAAACCTTGATTATGCACCATTAACTTCTCTTTACAATGAAGAAAGTAAAATTTATACATTAACGTACTAGATGAAGTAGTAAGAACCAGGGGTAGGATTCAAAGGCAGATTTGCCTGACTCTCGAAGCCTGTGTTCTTTTCACTCCACGATGTTCTTTTATTCTATCCACAGTTCTCTTCTTGAACCGGCTTTCTGCTTTGACGATAGAGCTTTCCTACTTAAAAGTTAGGCCTGTCTTCTGAAGTAGGCTAAAAAAGTCAGTCAACCAAATACATTCACTATGTGCCCACCATATGAGGCTCAGGGCTGGACATGAAATAATGGAGTCATGTTTCCACTCAGCCATTGGCCATATGGCAGGAAGAAAAACCCATACAATTAAAATTTCAGTGTCCGTCGACTCCCTCAAAAGCCACTGAATACTCTGGGCAAAAGCACTAGGTCTTTCAATATTCCGTATGGCCAGAACAAGTGGAAATAATCCAGTTTTATAGCATAGAAGCGTTATCTTTTTCCTAAACCCTCTACCATCACAGTTACTGACCTGCTGTTACTCAGTAATGTTGTGCTTCCAACTGGAATTTAACAATAAAGGAAATGTTTTGTGCTGTGCAGAAAATAGGCAGCTCTTAATTGTTTTCTGAAAGAGAACAGGGGGCCCTTTTGACTCCGTTTTTGACTCTCCTGTACCAGAGGGCCAAGGTTTCATTTTCTTACTCTTTTGTGAAACACACAGCGAAGAGGAACGCAGATTGTCTACACATCCCCAAATAAAGCAGAGTATTGGCAGGATCTAGTGAATACAGGCTGGAGTACCAAAGGGAGAGCCCAGATTCCCAACTATTTCATTTAATGACAGGCAGCTCGATCACAAAACTCAGGTGAGGGGCATTCTGGGTCCACGATCCACCCTACATCTCCTCCCTGGAGGATTATCTTTACATGTTTTATCCTTTAGGAGGCAAATGGCAAGTGCAACTGTGAAGTACATGGGATGACTCGTCTTGCCTACAGGTTTGATTAAATTCAGTTAGTCCCCAGGGAACTCTATGGTTTCAACACCAGCAATATTTTGCCCCTTAGACACAGCACAAGTTTAATTTAAGAAGTAACCTCAGAAAAGTAGACTTTTTTTTTTTAATTACCTAACGATTCTCATCTCTGAACATGTGCTGATACCCATCAATGTTGGGAAGCCAAATCAATTTCAGAAAGATGGCATTGAAAAACAGACCCTACAGCTTCTCATAATCGAGAATGGTGATAAATGAGGAGGCTTGTACGCTCTCAGTGGCATATTTAGTGTTTAAAAGCCTGTATTTTAAGAATTTGAGTATCTAAATATGACCTTTTTGCTATTTTTTTACCTTACTATATGCAGTTTTCTTTCCTTTGAAAATGTCTTTTTTCATTCTAAAAATTCAAGAAGAAACCTTTTATCAATGACCATTTATTGCTTATCCACACTCTCTGTTAGAGACAAAGCTTAATTTTGAAAAACATGCTTCATTAGTGTCTTACGCTCTTTCTGCTACATATCCTGCCAAAGAAATCTCACAATTTCATTTCCAATCCATTAGACCCATTTATTGTACTTTTACATATCATTCATATATAAGAACAAGCCATGATCATGGACACTCTCATCAAGAGGATCCATTGCTCAAGATAATCAAAGAACAAAAATCACATTCCGATCTTACCATTTGGGTCTGTGTACTGTGTATAGAGGTAAGGAAATAACCTAGCTCCACTTTTACATTTTGACCCTCACTAACGTTAATATGCATCTTGACCTACAGATGAATAAAATTCAAATAAACATCAAATCCATATATATCTGATTCTGGACAAGTTAAACCCTCCACACTCCCTTTGAGAAAGGATGCAACTTTAGGATGATACCTACTGCCAAATGGTAGCTGTTTCTGAGGTTATCCAGAAAGCAGCTGCACAGAGAGCAGAGGGAGGAAGACACCTTTTTTTTTAATGGTAAATACTGCCCCTCACATACGCAATCCCAGCCCTTGTTGGCAAATTCTGAGTACAAAAGGATTTAACCGAAACAAAATAAAAATAATTAAAAAAAAACAGCTAAATCACAGTCATTATAGTGCAAAACAGAAGCCACCTCGGTGCAATATGTAAGAAAGATAATGCAACGAACATTTTCCACCACTTACACCCTTAAAACGAGGGGACTGCAACGCTCAGAGGATGAGCCCAGGGCTTCACCGCCTCAGTTGATTTCAACTGAGCCCCGCTTTTCTTCCAAGAGAACTATGCAAACGGCTTCTTAACATTGAGCGTGTTTTCCTGACGAATCACCAAAGCGAAGCGCTCATGATGATTTCAAGAAACCAAAAAACCAAAAAGCAAATGTGCCACGAATTTGGTCATTCTCAAAAGCCCTCCGCAAAGCACCCAGCCTCACTCCTCTCCCCCGAGCCCGAAGCAGCGTCCCCATCTTCCCCTCGGAAATCCGCCCTTACGACCGACCGCAGGCGGTGGTCACTCTCCCAACTGAAAAGGAGCGAGCCGAAAAGCGTCCCCTTTACCTTGGCGCCCGCGGCGGGTCGGAGAGCGGCGGGTGTGCGTGGGAGCCTCTCTGTGCAGGA
>NW_027529533.1:608297-608917 GCF_008692635.1 Crocuta crocuta
GGCCGCTGTGCGCTGCGCGTGTGTAGCAGCGGCGCCTGCAGCCCAGGGACTAGTCCCCACCCAGCTTTGTCTTCAATCATCGCGCTTTCCACAGGAAGCGGCGCATCTCCCACTTCCTCCTCTTCTTGGTAGCTCTTCGCCGCTTTCTTCTTTCCCTCGCTTTCAAGCTAGCGCGTTCACCTCCTCCCGCGCGGCTGACACTAGTGCGACCAGAACCCCCCGCTGCCCCTTTGTTCCAAGTCCCTCTGGGGCCTCTGTTCCTTCCTCCCCCTTCTCATTCCCTCACCTCCACAGCAGCTTCCAGAAGCCGCCTCTTCGGGGCCCCCCTCCCCGCACGCAGTTTGCTTCCCAGCAACTGGCCGGTAGCGGCCGGTTGTGGCTGAGGCTGCTATTCCTGTTGGTTTTGGGGGTCCGCAGCCCCTGAAATCCAGCACCAGCCTCAATGACTGCTCCTGATTTACTGTGGGCCCTTTCGAGGCAGCTAGCTGGGAGCCTGCAGCTTGCAGCTTCTTGCTGCAGCATTTTGCTCTGTGGCCAGCATCCCAGCAGCTTAATTTCTCCAGGGTCCCACTACCACTGAGATCTTACTTAACCCACATGCTCAGGAAGGAATGGCCCTG
>NW_027529533.1:608948-674213 GCF_008692635.1 Crocuta crocuta
CAAGCCCTGCGCTGCTACCTGTAGCCTGACAGTGAAGACATATTCCCAGAAGATTCTCAGAGATGCCAAGGAACGGTGTGGAGCTGAATGCCTTCCCAGCCCAGAAAGAGAATTCTGCCCCCTGCCCCCAGCCCCCCTCACTCTGGTAGGGCCGAAAGGACCCTCATGATCCTTCTACCCTTTCCCCTCGCTTTAGGACGAGGTGTAATGTTATGGGTAAGCGTAGAGACTGCAGGCAGTCTGTCCACTAGGATTTGAATCCAAGCTGTCACGACTGACTATATGAACTTGGGTAAATCAGTTAACTTGTGTTCCTCGGTTTCCTCATCTGCAAAATGGAAAGGATTATAGCCACATCCCACAGCAGAAATGGGAGGATTAAAGATGTACACAAAATGCTAGTCGTTCCTGGGACTTAGGGAGTGTTCAGTGCTCAGAGCTCTTATGCTCAGCGATGAGATGACTTTGACAGTCAGCAGCCACATCAGGATGAGTCCTTGGCTTCTGGGTTCCCCACCATTAGTATATTCACTACCAAGCTCTGATGCTCTTGGTGACAATTTATTCAGTTTGTGAATCACCCTCCCCTCAATACCAATACAAGGTGCTTTGGGGGAAGCTACAGATTAAGCATGGCCTGGCGGCAGGAGTGTCCAGTGGCCAGGCAGTGCTGTTAAGAAACCTCTCTCTAGGCTTCAGTGCCTGGAAAGCTAATCCTCCCCAGGCAATGGAGTTAATTCCCCAACTCCACCTTTTTAAATCCAGTCTTGCCTTAATAACCCTCCAGCAGTTTGAGACCACAGCACAGTAACCTGGAAAGTACAGAATTCGGTTCCTATGAAATGTTCTGAAACAGTCCCAGCATACTCTTTGTTTTTACTTGATATTCCAAGAACAGACTTTACTTTTCTTTCTGGAAATCTTTTATCAAAAAGGACCCTAAGGGGCGCCTGGGTGGCTTAGTCGGTTAAGAGTCCGACTTTCGCTTAGGTCATGATCTCGCGGTTCGTGAGTTCGTGCCCCGCGTCGGGCTCTGTGCTGCCTGCTCAGAGCCTGGAGCCTGTTTCAGTCTGTGACTCCCTCTCTCTCTCTGACCCTTCCCTGCTCACGCTGTCTCTCTCTCTCTCTCCTAGAAATAAATTTTTAAAAAATGACCCTAATGTCAACTAACATCAGAAAAGTACAAAATGGATTGTTTTAAGACTGAAAATAAGGAACTGCTTTTGAACCAACATATAGGATTGTAGTATGAAGAAAGATTGGACGGAGACTCCCACTGCCTCCTACAGCCCAGTGAAAATCAGACACAAATTATCTCCAAATCAGGAATCTTCACATCAAAGGTTACCAGGAGCTTTTAAAGAAAAATTTAAATACAGTGTATATGTTACAAAGTCTAAAAAAACAGGAGAAGCACAATTATTAATGGTTGGAAGATTACGGAAACAAATCTGGCTAATTTTAGACTAGTGGATTTTGGCATTAACTCTGGATTCAAACAGGTCTCTTTGTTTATTTATTTATATCCTCTGTTTGTCTCTCTCCTTCTCACACACTTTCTCAACTAACAGAGAGTGGTTGGTATTTACCTTTACATCTTTATAGGAAAATCTCAGACAATGAAGTCTGCCAGGAATTTGACCTGTTGCTTTCCGATTGGCTCTTCCCCACTCCGGAGCTTCATGAACTCTCAGTAGGTTCACCTGACCAATGCTGTGAACTCTCAAAACCAACCTGTCTTCACAGCTGAAAACTAGATTTTAAGCTCGTTCTCTTTCTGTCATTAACCTCATTGCTTTCAATTGGTCCTAATAGACTCTTTGTCTGGAGAAGAAAAATATGAGGGGGGTGGGGTGCATAGATTGGCCAAGAGAGAAGATCAGTGCAGTTCAGATGTCTGAACACGAGCATGGTAGTAGTACACGCTAGGTCTGCAAAGTGTTCATTTCTTGGGAGATATAATTACATCTCACCGTTAACAGTTCATGCCGGCAGCAACTAAGCATCAACCTATCCTAGATGCATGTTATCAATGCATAGAACAGAAACCTGTAAAAGACTCCAACATTCATCAATAGTTTTATTTATTGGCATTGATACCTTCTATTTCTTCGGTCTACCATGTAGAAGAGGTTGATGGTCATAAAGAGGCCATCATTTTGGCCTGATATCTCTCCTGCATTACTGAACATTCTAGCTGAATGTCCCTTGAAATGAACATGTTCCAAATTTTATACATTGCCTCACCCAAAGCATGTTTCCCTTTCTATGTTCTCCATTTTATTTAATGAGGAATTCAAACCCATTTCAGAATATAAGAACGCTATCAAAACCATTTGTTTTCTTTACCCCATGTCTGATTGAAAGTTCCTTGTCTGTTTGTTCCCAAATGAATAATTTGATAATACCGAACTATCCCTTTGACCAAATCCCTATTTTCCTTGCAACCATCTTAACATAAATGCTTTGGTTTCCCCTACATGACTGCAGCACTACCGCCTGTGTCTGTCTAACTCCTGTCTCTCTTACAAACCATGCCCGCTAGAAGTACACTTCTAAAATGAACAGTTCAGGGGGCGCCTCCATGGCTCAGTCGGTTAAGCCTCTGACTCTTGACTTAGGCTCAGGTCATGATCTCGTGGTTCCTGAGTTCGACTGACAGTGCAGAGGCTCCTTAGGATTCTGTCTCCCTCTCTCCTCGCCCCCCCCCACTCCTCCCTACTCCCCCCCGCTTGCTCTCTTTCTCACTAAACAAATAAACTTGAAAATGAGCCACTGATGCCATCACCGCCCTGCTATACCTAGTCAGCATCTCCCCTCCCCATCACCTACGGGACACAAGTCTTAATTCCTTTGCCTGACACACAAGGCCTTACAGAATGTCACCCAACTATACTCTCACCTTATTAGCTAACCTGCAACCCCACCTGCACAGGGGTTTCTCATAGCACCGTGCTCTTGTTCTCCTTTGCACCTTGGCATATGTTCTTCATTTTGGCAGAAACACCCTTATTCCTTCCTCCATTTTGTCTGCTGGCACCCGCTTCCTATCCTTCAGACTCGGCTTCTCTCTGAAGCCTACCCTGACCGCACAAAAAGGGCCGGGTTTTTTTCTGCTGGGGGAACACACGAAGCCTGGCCTCTACCCCTGCGTCATTAACTGCATTGTTTCAATGAGCTTTCATAGGTCTGCCTCACCTGTTACTATGAGAGCCCCTTAAGGTTCTGCTCATCTTCGTCTGTCACAGAGCAGGTAGTTACTGTTTGTATAATAAGTAGGCATTGGCAGAACTTCCAGACCTGCCACCGTATTCCTTTGGGTGCCTGGGGAGGGGGAGAAAAGGGAAGTCTCTGATATGAGAAGCTGGTCATGGGATAAGAGACAGTAATCCCTCTGGTTTGTCTGTTTGTTTGTTTTTCAGAAGACCTTGGTTTTCTGCAACTTGCACGCCAAATTCTCAGTTTTGGTTATATAGGTAAATCCTTTCTCTGTCCACACCGAATTGCTTATAAAGAAGCACAATCTGGCAACAAAAAGTAATTTTCAAAAATAAATTCTAAAAAGAAATGGGGAAAAAGCTATTCTTTACTTGCATTTCTGGATGAACTTTAAAGAGACTGATTTATAAGCCAGAAACGCTCTTCACAGTCCCTCCTGCACGCTTCAGTTTTTGCCACCTCGCAGCTGTCCCAGAAGCTCTCCTCTGCCAGATCCCCAAACTCTTCTCCCATCTCTTGACAATATTGTTCCTCTCCCTCTGCCGCCCTCGCCACGCCTGCCAGTTCGTTACCATTTTGATTGACTTGCTTTCTCCGGCTAAGCCCTGCCTACTTTTCTGTCCATGTTTCAGCTCTGATGTCTCTCTGTCCTTTCGTATCCCTCGTATCCCTCGTAGCAGACAGGAGCCATAAAGCGCACCGGCAAAGCCACGGCTGGAGCTCACGGGTGTGGCTGCAGTGAAGACAGGAGAGTGAAATGGGAAGAAAGGAAGTTCATACATTAATAAATCTTGTGCCACTCGGAGCTATGTGTCACATGGTCATTGTCTCCCCCGGGAAGTCTGAGCCTACCCCAGCTGTTAGGAGTCAAGAAGACTAAATCATGTCTGCTTTAAAGAGAGTCAGGGGGTGAGGTAGCAGAGAGAAGAGCTTTTTCTTGAGAGAGAGCGGCTGCCCCTCACTAATGAAAAACGGCCGACTCTGTGTTATGGCCCAGGACAAAAGCTAGTAAGACAAGGGGTCTGCAGAGTAATGACCAAGGCTTCCTCTAGAGGACACAATGTTAGAGGCATGAAGTCCCCTTCCCGTTTCCCCTGGGCAGGGCGAAGGAGGGGATTAAGTGGAATAGTGTCAAGCCCCCCAGATACCTCCCTGATATTGCCTGAAATGTCCCCAACATTAACCCACATTGAGCCGTTAACCCAAATGCGTATATGGTGCGTTATAGGAGTGCGGTCCTGGGGAGATGGTCACTGATGAGTGAGTTCAAGAAGTTTGCTTTCCTGAGACACAAGTGTTGACGGGAAGGAAGGGCATGGGTTTGGAGGCCGAGGGTTGCCAGGAGCTGGGAGCTCAGGAGGCTAACCATAAATCATGAGGTCTCGCTAGAAGGTACTAGGTATGGAGGGATGCAGAAAGGAAGAAGGCGGGAGATGGGGAGGGAGGCAGAAACAGAGCTGGAAGTCAGTCAGTAAGCGGCCTGGATGTGGATGGAAACAGCAGGCGTTTGGCCAGACTAAAGAAGGCTGGATGCTCCCCGAGTGGGAACTGCCTGCACTGTGTCTGCAGTTCTGGTTTTCCCAGAAGAAGGAAACATTCCAGACCCTCCACCAGCAGGAGTGGAGCTGGACCATCGACTGGCTTGATGAAAGAGTCTAAACCAAATGCATTATTGCCATAAAAACAGAAACAGCAGTTCCCACGAAATACAACATGTTTCCTCTGTAAAGTCTCTGAAGATCCACACAGGAAAATCAGGGACAACAGGAAGTGAACAACAGGATCAAGAAGAGGGAGTCAGCAAGAAAGTATGACAGAGGTTAGGGACTATGGAGGGCAGCAAAGGCTTGGAAAAACAACCCTTGAAAGGAATGTCAGGATTTTTTTTTTAACATTTTATCTATGTTTGAGAGTGAGAGAGAGACAGCATGAGCAGGGGAGGGTCAGAGAGAGCGGGAGACACAGAATCTGGAACAGGCTCCAGGCTCTGAGCTGGCCGTCAGCACAGAGCCCGACGCAAGGCTCAAACCCACAAACCGTGAGATCATGACCTGAGCTGAAGTCAGACGCTTAACCAACTGAGCCACCCAGATGCCCTGAAAGGAACATCAGTATTAAAGAATAGGAATCGATGAGATTAACATCCCACAAGGAAACCATTTTGAAGTGCCTTGAAAGAAAAGCTGTACACTAAGAACTCCAATCATTTCCAGGCAAGGCAGAAAGGCAAGACTTGATTTTTCTGTGCCAAATATGTCAACCAGATAAGATGATCTCTTTCAAGATAGCTAACAGGTTAGCAAAAGGCTGGAGAACAAAAGATGTTTGAAAACCTCTGTCTTCGTGTCTCTGTTGATTTCCCCATTGTAAAGAGTACTCGTTTACTTATGACCTCGGGTCCCCCAACAGCTCTGTTTTTCTCCTAAGTTCTCACTTTGAATTTTCCTATGATAGAATTTCAGAAACAAAACCACAGGCACTGAGGAAGGAACTATGGTGTTAAGTGCTAGGTGGTGACTCCCTCTCTCCAACCAGAGTCCACTTGAGTCTAATAAGTAGTCTGAGTGCTGAGGACAAGTGCTGTGCCTCTCTGTACCACTCAGCACCTTGCACAGCACTCGGTGTGTCGCGTTGTGCTTAGTACGTGTTTGTTGACTTTAACTAAATCTAAACAATGAGGCCCTGTGGGAGAAAGTTATGAGTAGTACTGACCACTTTGAAAACACAAGCACATATATTTTACAAAATTCAAAGAGAATGAGCGAACAAACCACCGTCGCTGCTTAAAATATTACCCAAAATGTCCTCGGGAATCAGAAAATCAGAAGATGTGGGAAGGTGGAAAAGGTGACACTAAAGTAAAAAAGGACAGACCCCGGAACACCTGGGTGGCTCGGTCAGTTAAGCGTCCGACTTCAGCTCAGGTCATGATCTCAACGGTTCATGAGTTCGGGCCCCATTCACGGAGCCTGCTTCAGATTTTCTGTATCCCTCTCTCTCTTCCCCTTCCCAGGCTCGCTCGCTCTCTCTCTCTCTCTCAAAAATAAATATTTTTTTAAAAGGACAGACCCTGAGGTTACCAACTGACTAATATTAATAGTCAACTAGTATGAAAAATCCATTATGTGCTCAGATGACAGTGAAGCCCCACTCTATGTAGTAAGCTCCTGAACGTTTTGTCATTGACGACTCTTCTTACAAATCTACACACTTGAAAGGTTCATCTTCAGTAACAGAAAACATTTGCAATAACTTCCTGTGAAATATTACAAAAATGATATCAGTTATGTTAGAAGGAAGGTATTCAACATTCTTTCATTTGTATGATTACACAAGGAAATTCCAACAGAGACTTGTGTGGTGTATAGTAAATTTGGAAATCTCAAGTTATTGAGATATTGGCAAGATATTGGCAAAAATAAAAAATATGATTCCTCAGGAAATTTTTTACTTTTTATTTTTATTTTTATTTGTGTAGTTTTCTCAACGAAAATGACTGGGTTAGGTATATTCTCCCTCCTCCACAAATCACCTCTTGCGTATCCTGGCTATTGCTCTTATCACACTTTACTATCATTGTGTGTTTCTCTTTCTCTATCCTCTACCATATGTGAAATTCTAGAATACAAGGGAATGTCTTACTCGGCACTATGTCTCTAGTACCTCCTGCAATGCTTAGTGCACAGCTCATTGTAGGTGTGAAATAAATACTTGTTGCGTATATGAATGAAGGTGAAAGTATGCCAAGTAAGAGACACAGATTAATTTTAGGAGGAAGATTATAAGCCAAACATTTGTGGGTTTATTTGTAATTTTTAAAAAATTAATAATGTCCTATGGTATCTTGTTGGTAGGCAAGTTTGTCACTCTTTATACCTTGTCCTTTATGGCTTTGCTTTCAAATGAAAAGAATGGGTTACTTGTTCAAAATCAGTTATTGTCATTGCATCCTTCCCAGCTCAAAATACCAGAATTCACCCAGCCCACAGCCAAATCATTTGTTTGTTACTAAAATATTTATGTACATTCCTCTTAACTCCCCAACCTCGCAGTTTTACATCTAGAAAGTAGGTAGGTTTATACTAACTAAAAATTAATGGCATAAATATGACTAAGAAAATTCCACCAGTACCCAGTAAACACACTTGGCACTCTAACATAAGAGCAGAAGATGACATTCCCCATGTTCTAAGGATTGTATATATCAGTGGTTTTATACCTGCAGAAAGTAGAAGAAATAATAATATATACAAGAAGAAAAAATGCTATATATCCCCATAGCCAAGGAGACACCACTAGAGAAAAATAAGATTCCAAGGCAGAAGTGAAAGTGTACAGTAATGAATAGATTCACTTAATTTTTAGTGAGACAGACTCCCACTTTATTCTGGAACAATAGCCTAAGGAGATTCTTCAAAGACCCACCATTTATGACAATCATCAGATGGGAAAATCAAAACACCTTTCTACCCCTAAATTTCTAAGAAGATAACTACGTGCTTATCTTGGGTCTTGATGGCACCTGGTACCCAGTAAGTACTCACTAAAGCTTTGTGAAGTGAACTTTACAAGAATGTCAGAAACTCACTAGTCATATTTCTAATATATACAAATAATGAGGTTTAGTATTGATAAGAGTTAAAACTGTTGGGTCTGGGGCACCTGGGTGGCTCAGTCGGTTGAGCTTCTGACTTCGGCTTAGGTCATGATCTCATGGTTTGTGGGTTCAAGCCCTGCGTCAGGCTCTGTGCTCATGTTTAGCTCAGAGCCTGAAGTCTGCCTCAGATTCTGTGTCTCCCTCTCTCTCTGACCCTCCCCTGCTCGTGCTGTCTCTCTCTCTCTCTTCTCTCTCTCTCTTCTCTCCTCTCTCCTCTCAGAAATAAATAAAACATAAAAAAACCCAAACTGTTGGGTCTGGTACAGATTCTGAATAGGTGCACCTCATTACCGAAAGGAATTACAACGAAGACTTCTGTGTAGATTTCGCGTGGAGTAAGTATGCACAGGTGGCACTAAGTCATGTCTTCTCACCGGCCATAAGAACCAGCTTGTCTCCTCCACTCCAAGGGCCACTGCTTCATAGCATAACAGATTACTTTTCTCCCCATTCATATCTAGAAAGGTGTTAATTTATAATGTTCCTTCTAGGGGCACATGGGTGGCTCAGTCAATTAAGCGTCCGACTTCAGCTCAGGTCATGATCTCATGGTTTGTGAGTTTGAGCCCCGCACTGGGTTCTGTGCTGACAGCTTGGAGCCTGGAGCCTGCTTTGGATTCTGTGTCTCCCTCTCTCTCTACCCCTCCCCTGCTCATGCTCTGTCTCTCAAAAATAAACATCAAAAAAAAATTATAATGCACCTTCTAGGGCTGGTAGAGGATAAAAAACATCCTTCCATCCACTCTAGATTTGGGTGCAGATGTTCCCGAGGCTGGTTCCTTCTTACAGTCAGTCAGTTGGGATAAAACATGAACATGGGCTCCCCATTTGGTGCAAGGAGTCTAGAACAAGTGTTTTCTGCTTGCCGTCTGTTCACTACTGACTATGGGTAACCAGAGGTCAGCAACCTCTTTAGCCTCATAAGTGCCACAGAGGGCAAGAAATATCCACATGTGCCCTTGGCAGATTTCAGGAAGAAACAGAGGAGGGGAAAGAAAGGGGAAGTTAGGAGGGAAGTGTTTATATTTCTCGCAAAAACCATTTTTTAAACAAGACCTCAGAAAACAGAACTCAACAGAGAGCCAGATAAACAGAAGACAATTAAATTTACTTTTAAGAGGGAGAAATGTGAAAACTTGGTTTTAAAATTACAGGAAAGCACTAACAACACCTCAAAGGAATAGCAAACTGAAGAGGGAGACAGGACTAAGAGGCAACTGTGTTTCTTGCTAAGCTCCCAGAGGCAAATTCTAATTCACTGAGTAGCAGTACTCTTTCTTTTTGGTTGGGGGAAGGGAGAAACTTTTGGTTTAAAAAGGGTGGGGATGTTACTGGAATTGGGCATTTAAAAACATTTTTTTTAATCTAAAGTGGGGTATCATTTATACATTCAAATACAAAAGTATATCTTGGAAGGTTGCTAAGTGCCAGCAGGGAACAAAATAGACTAAGTCTCTTATCTCATGAAGTTTATACGCTAAAGGGAGAATCAAAAATAAAACACAGTTGACCCTTACACAACACGGGTTTGAACTGCATGTGTCCACTTATACATGGGTTTTTTCCCATAGAGTACAGGACTGAAAATATAGTTCCTCTTCAATTTTCTTAGTATTTTTTACTTTATTTTATTGCAAAAATACAGTATATAATACATATCACATACAAAATGTGTGTTAATCAACTGTTTATGTTATGGTAAGCCTTCCAGTCCATAGTAGGCTATTAGTAAAGTTTGGGGGGAGACAAGAATTATGTATGTATTGTGTGGGGTGTCAGCGCTCCTAATTCCTGTGTTGTTCAAGGGTCAATGTGGTTAATACACAAATATGTGTCAGGTAGCATTAAGTCCTGTGAAGAAACATAAAACAGAGTAAAGGGGAATGGAGTGGCAGGATTGCATACAATATTTTAAGTAAGAAGGTTGCTATTCCCTGATTTCTACCTTCCCCCCGCCCCGCCACCCTGGACCATTTCAATTCATTCTCCACCCTTTGCTTTGTGCTGTGCTCAGTCAGTGGTATCTCTAAGACTGTGCCCCAGTTATGACTGGCTCCTGGTATTCATACCCTTGGGTGGTTTCCTCTCACATTGACTCAGAACTGCTCTATGTAATTAATAGCATGCAATGACCTAAGGGATTTTCAAGGCTAGGTCACCAAAGGACATTGTAGCTTCCACTCTGGCCTCGTGGATCACTCCCTTGGGGGAAGCCAGGTGCCATATTGTGGGGATACTCAAGCAGCCCTGAGGAGGGGCCCACAAGGGGAGGATCTTAAGTCTCCTGCTGACAACCAACAACAATTCACCAGCCATATAAGTGAGTCACGGTGGAAATGAATCCTTCATCCCACATGAGCCTTCGAATAACTGACGTCTTAACTGCAATTTCATATGAGAGCCGGGACTGGAAAGACAAAGACAAGCTGCTTCCAAATTCCTGACCCAAAGAAAGAGATAACAAATGTTTATTGTTTCAAACCACTCTATTTTGGGACAATTTGTTGTGCAACCATAGATAACGTCTATAGTACCCAGTACTACATTACCTGGACTCCCCGGGACTCTGGTTTCCAGCCGTGTTTAGCCAGTGCACAGAAAGTGAGGTCAGTGGCTTATTCCTCAGCATTCTGTTCTGGACAGCCCCACGGGACTCCAGGGTGCAGCTCCCTCTGTGCTCCTACAATGTCATTTCTTCCCTTTGCCCTCTCAAGACGGCTATGACATTCGATCTCACTGTCGGCTACCTTATTCCTGCACACGGCGAACAAGTCCTTTCATCTCCTAAAACTTGTGTGACTTTCATTTTCAATGAATGATACAAAAGGCTGATACAAAAGGCTTCTATGAACCACGGGAATCTACCCCCAAAACCAAGAGCACACTTCACATACTGTTGGCCAATTTGATAATAAATTATGTTAATAGATAAAACAAACAAACAAAAAGCTTCCTGTAATTGAGCACATTTAGAGACTTGAAGGGAGTGAAAGAAGGAGGCCTCCTAACATGGGGGCAAGAATATCAAAGCAGGTGCAAAGACCCTGAGATGAGGGAATCCTTGATGTGGTCAAAGAATGACAAGGAGGTCAGCATTAGAGAATAGAGTGCACCCATGGGGAAGTGTTAGGGTTAGGAAATGAGGATGGAGGGGCACGCGGGGGCCACAGCAGGTCATGGTTGCATTTTGAGTGTTGTGCCCAGCCACGGGGTGGGTAAAGAGTGGTCTCAATGTAGGCATGGCATGACCTAACTTGCCTTGTGTGATCAGGATGGGAACTGGGAGACCAGTCAGGAGGCTCCTTTAGAATTAAGAAAGATGATGATAGCTTGGGTATGATGGATATTAAAGGTGGAGAGAAGAGACTGCATTCAAGATATGTTTTGAAACCAGACCTGTAAGAATTTGCTGCTAAATGTCAGAGAAGTAAGGGTAAGGAAGACTCTCAAATGAATGATGAATGCTGGAGCCGTTTATTGAGAGGAACACAGGTAGTAGAGGAGGGAAGTTTGGAGAAGGGAGGGACAGAAATCAAGGGTTGGATCATTTCATTTTCTTTTTTTTTTTTTAATGTTTTTTATTTTTAAATTTATTTCTGAGAGAGAGAGAGAGAGAGACATTGTAAACAGGGGAGGGTCAGAGAGAGAGGGAGACACAGAATCCGAAACAAGATCTAGGCTATGAGCTAGCTGTCAGCACAGAGCCCGACGTGGGGCTCAAACCCACGAACTGTGAGATCATGACCTGNAGAGGGAGACACAGAATCTGAAGCAGGCTCCAGACTCTGAGCTAGCTGTCAGCACAGAGCCCGACGTGGGGCTCAAACCCACGAACTGTGAGATCATGACCTGAGCTGAAGTCAGATGCTTAACCGACTGAGCCACCCAGGTGCCTGGGATCATTTCATTTTCAAAAGAGTAACACTCTGCTGTTAGAAAGCAAGATGAGAGATTTGTTTGTTTTTTCTCACTTTACAAACCGGACGATCTACCTTTACAGAGGAACTTTCTTATCTCCCCATTAGGATATTGCCATCAGAAAACTTTTTAAAATCAAATAGTGCATTCTCAAGTTCAGTTATAAACATGATCAGTCATGGATCAGTTCTGACTCCCCACAGGTCAGACTAAATAAATCCAGGAGCCAAGTCTGTTCCTGGGAACCAGAGCCCCTGTTGTCTGTTATAAACCATGATCTGCCCATCAGCTAGGGATTCTAATTATCAAGCCTGTAAAAGATAATCTCACTGGCTAACCTCACATGACTTTGTTTTTAAAAAAAAATTTTTTGAAATATGACTACCCCCAGCCCCAGGAGCTGATGTGGCAGGAAACAAGATTTAACAGACACTTCCGTTTTTCTTGGGACAGCACCCTCTGCCCCACTTGTGCAGTTCAGGGTTCTTCTTACCATAAAAGTAGAGCTGTGCCCCAACCCAATCGAGACATTCCCCCTCCTTACACATCAGTTACCTGCCTTTCCTTTGCAGCCCTGAACCTTGAGAGAGACTTGGGCAATTCATTGTGGAGCTTGTGCTTACGGACTTCCCTGCACGGACTTGCTAGACCAAGTCAACACCCTGTGCTCTGAGGGGAGAAGGCAACGCCCTTTATCTCCTTGCAATGTTTGCCGCGTGCTCACTGGCACCCGCCTCTACTACAGAGAGCTTTATGATGCCGGGGCATGGTTGTCCCAACGCCAACGGGCATTTGTTGTTGTTGTTGTTGTGTTCATAATGACCTCTTTCTAAAAATTCTGTAGGCTTCCTGGAAGGGACACAGCCTACTGTGATAAAATGGACTTCTCCCTCCCCTCCCCCACAACCTCTGGTTACCATGGCAACTCTGAATGACTGATTTCCTGGTTGCCATGTAAATGCAGTGGGATCCCAGCCACTGCACCACACAAAGACGTCAGTAAGACTAGTGAGAATACAAAAATCATATTAAAAAAGACAAAGATTTTCATCTCAAGGCTTTTCCTCACACAAAGGCAGAGGAAAGGAACCAATTGTAATTGGAAATGGTCCTCTCCCCGCCCCCGAGGTAGGAGTGTGTCTCTCCCTCATGGAGGGAAGACTAGGGAATAAAGGGGAAATCCCTCCTTTGTAGTGAAGCTGGCATGGTGACAGGAAGACAGATGCCATTCTCAGGTGCCAGGAACCCCTCAGTAATCAGCCTGAGTCCCACAGAGAGGAAATCTGAAATATTTAACTGGAGTGGAAGAATTAAGTTGCATTGAAAACAAAACAAAACAAAAAATAAGCCTCATGGACATCCTTTAGAATTACTTTTATAATTTTAGAAACAAGATTCCAAATGTTCCAATTTAATATTTGCTCAACAATGAATTTTTATTTCTTTCCAATAACCTTGGAGAATTCATAGCAGTTATTTTTCTACTTAAAAAATTGTAACACCCCGATAAAACCATATGCTGATAATTGATTAATCCAGATTTTCATAGACTGGGTGTTAACTCTGTTTAGTAATATCTATAAAGAGCATTGGCATGGAAAAAAGATGGGTATTTTGTGCTACTCTATGTATACAAAAACTAAATTTGTTGATAACTCACCTCTTTGAGGCTTAAAATTAGTTTGTTGTTCCTTTTCCAGAAAAATCTGTCTGCCTTTGACTAATGTTTCATATAAAGGTTTTAAAAACCAAATCAGGCAGAATTTCTATAGGCTTGCTGAAAAACACATAGAGAAAGGTCTACTGTTGCTTTACCATTAATTTTTGGCAGTTGAATCACAGGGTAATTTTTCTGAATGCCTAGCTTGGGGAAGGTTGGGTCTGCATTGAGCTAAAGCCTCCCATGTATCATAGACGCTAGAGAAGTGACACCAGGAGATAAATTTCTGTGCCTGGGGGTACTCCAGGGTACAAGGCAGACAAAGCCAGGCCCTGTAACTGTCACTTCATAATATTCTTTCTGGCATTCAACACTGACTCATTGCAAGAGCCAGCAAGTTCCAAACTGGGTCAATAAGTGTCACACAGGGTAAAAAGTTGGGGCAGGAAATTCAGAGCTCAAATAATTTTGCAAAATCTTAGGTTCAAGAATGTTCAGCAGGTTTATTTACTGCATAACTTCTCAGTGATTTTGATATTCCAATACCCACGGCGACTCTCCAGGAGGGGGCTCTAAACAATATGCTGTTTCCCAAAGGAATCTGACCCCTGCGGGATGCCTTCGCAGAACGCGCCTACTTCTTCAGAGCATACTTTGAGAAATGCTGGGCCAGATTTCCTTAAAATCTAATTATCATTTAAAGACACACACATTTTTATTCATGATTTAAAGTTACAAAAACTTAAAAAGTGATTGGCTCCATATGATACCCTAACTTAGCTCACAGACAAACTCTTAAGAAAGCCAAGGGAAAATTGAAAACATTTTAAAAAGAATCCTCAATAAATTGGGTGTCTTACAGAATATTTATTTTGAACCTGAGCATAGGAGCACCTATTTTCCTTGTCAAGATTTTATTATTGCTTCCATAGGTCTTGGTGAAATTCTCCACCAATAAAGCCCACAAGACCTGTCAATTGTTTCAACGAAAGGTGTGGCAAGGAGCACAGAGGGCTGTGAGTGATGCCTCTCTTGGGGCTGGGGGCGGGGTTGGGGGTAAAGGTCAGCTGGAGTTGCTGTGGATTCACCTGGAAAGGAACCACCAATGCTTAGGGGACTTTTTGGGACTGAGTTCCCATCAATGGAGATTTGGGGGCTTCCATCCCGACCACAGTGACTCTTTATAAGACTACTCCTAACCCCCCTCCTCCCCAATGAATGAGCTGTGAGAAAAAAGAGAGTTGCCAGTGCCCTCGTCACCACTGAAGATGAAGAAAAAAGTGACAAAGGGAGCCTTCTGCTCCTCCTACTCACTCCGGTCCTTAAAAAGGGGACCATGTCAGAAAGCAGATGGGCCCCCAATCCAGCCTTGTCCTGTCTGCCCTGGGGAGATGGAGAGGGGGTTTGTACCAAATGTGAGATGGCTAACAGGACCAGATTGTCTTAATAAACAGAAGTGACTGAAGAGTTCTGGGATAGAATGAACTATTGTTAAGGGAGCTTGCTGCCCAGAGGGAAAGGAGAGTCAAACAAAGGAACAGAGTGGGTTAGTAGCCATGGGAAAGATAAAATGAGTCCATGTTGAACATCTTCAATCAAACTGGCTAAGTAGCCGGGACAGCCATGTAAACACTGTAGGAGCACAGATGGGGAAAACTGAGGAGGGAAAGCAGAGGGACGGGATAGAATTATTTTGTCTGGGTTACCAGGAAAGCCTTCAGAACAGTCAGCAATTGAGACGGCAGTTGAGTGCCAAGTAATAGAAAAAGGGGGTTTTGCAGCTAGGTAACTGTCTCTTCAGGACGGTGGGACTCCTGGCTTATTCTGTGAGCCCTGAATGGTGTGGCATATTGGGAGCAAATGGCTTGGCTGTATCGGTGGAGTGCTCTGTGGACTGTAGAGGTGGGCTGGGATCATTTTGGGAAGTACTTTCCATGACATTTCAGCCGGTGTGGATAAGTGAGAACCACAGAAGATTTTGTTCCAGAGGACTGATATAACCAGGTTTGCGTTTTGGAAGAAGCACTGCATGACAATGTGGGGTAGGCTTTGAAATGGGATAGGGTGGAAAACGAGAGCAGAGCTGATACACAAAATAGTTGAGTGGTTTCCATAACACTAACCGTCTGGGGATGTCTGAGGAGAAGGTGACAGAGAAGAGCAGGGAAGAGGAGGTAAGGAGGACCCTTAGGGCAAAACAACCACAGTGAAGGCTTGTGCCTTCATCTATCCATTCGACAAGTATTGATTTGCATTAATATAAAAACGACATCTCTTCCCTCTCTCTGTCCTGAAGACCTTCCCTATCAGTACGGGTAAGGATCGTGTTGATTAGAAGCACCTGAAAGAGTTCAGCTACTTCTAACTTAATTGTGTCATTGGTCTCCTGCTTTCTAACCTGGGTGGGGCCTTTGCGACAGCTTCTCCGTGCACGACTTTACTGGCACCTATAGCAGCAGAGTCCTCCAGAGGAAAAGGACTTTTTTGGTCTGTCTTCGGTTCTGGAAATAACCGTGTTCTGTGAAAAAGGGTTACCCATGGGCCATCTGTCTGGCAACACAGGCCAAACTGCCATCTTAATAAATTAATTTTGGACCCTGGACAGCCCCATGACTATTCTGGTGGGACCTCAGGAGACACCACTCATGTGCCGGGAGAATGAGTGGCCAGCTTCTCAGCCCTTCTGTTTAGGCGTGCAGAGCCCTGTGGCTGATGCAAGAGAAACTCTGCCTGCCAGTCACAGGTTCAATTATGGACTTTGGCAGCTCCAGAGGATGTAGAAGGAAGAAACACAATTAACTGCTCTGGCGAAGACCCGAGAAAGACGCTTGCTCTCTCGCTTTCTTTATAAAAAAGAACACATATTAAAATCAGATTTTCAGAAAACTTATTTGAAGACATCAACTCCAGACTGAAAGATTCTAATTGTACCTTCTTTCGTGAGTCCCTATGTCTAGACTAGATAATATCAGGGCACTTGTCTCATATTTGAATAAGCTATTAGTGCCCTGGCTCTGAAGAGGAGGGTTTTTCAAGGACCTAAGTTTCATTACTGTTTGTGTCAGGAAAGGGCAAATAAGCATGACATCATGGCGCCCATCTAGGTTAGACAGAAAAGGAAGCCATTTACACAATGGGAAGATAACACACAGTGGAATAAAAACTTCCTTAGGCAGAATGTTCAGAATGTTAGCGTGCTTCCCTCCATGGGACTTTCTGGGTGCAATGGGACACGAGTTAACTCAGGTTAAACGCCTTTCTTAACCATGTTAGCATAAGCATACATTTCATATTTTGCTTGTTTTGCTCACTCTTAATAATTCTGTTGAGGGGCTCCTGGGTGGCTCAGTCGGTTAAGTGTCCGACTTCAGCTCAGGTCATGATCTCACGGTTCATGGGTTCGAGCCCCGCATCGGGCTCTGTGCTGACAGCCAGCTCAGAGCCTGGAGCCTGTTTCGGATTATGTATCTCCCTCTCTCTCTGACCCTCCCCTGCTCACACTGCCTCTCTCTCTCTCTGCCAGAAATAAATTTAAAAAATAAATTAAAAAAATAATAATTCTGTGAAATATTATCATGGAGTCTGAAGCCAGATGACTGGGTTCAAAAGCAAGCTCTACCACCTACTAGCTGTGTGACCGCTCCGTGCTTCAGTGTTCTCATCAGCAAAATGGGCATATTAGTACCTTCCTTACAGAGTCATTGTGAGCACTATGTGAATGAATAGTAAACACTGAGGGGCTCTTTTCCTGGTGAAGTCTCTAAACATGGGGTTCCCAGACCTGGGCACATGTCAGAATCCCCTGAGAGATATTTTAAAGTGCGGGTTCCTGGGGCCACTGCCACAGGTTGTGATTCCGTCCATCTGGAGAGGGGCCTGTTGCAGCTGATTCATGTAATGGCAGTTAAGAACCACAACTTAAAGTTAAAATTTTGCCTCCTGTGGCACGGTCTTTGCTCTTCTCGCCTATTCTCTTGAGCATCCCCCATGTCATATTGTCTCATAATGGCAAATCTCAGGTTTAAAAAAAATTTTTTTTAATTCTTATCTATTTTTCAGAAAGAGAGAAGAGTGTGAGTGGGGAAGAGGCAGAGAGAGAAGACAGAGAATCTGAAGCAGTTTCCAACTCTGAGCTGTCAGCACAGAGCCCGACGCGGGGCTTGAACCCACGAACTGTGAGATCATGACCTGAGCCGAAGTCGGACGCTTAACCGACTGAGCCACCCAGGTGCCACGCAAATCTCAGTTATTATAGCATTTGGCTGATTTGCCTACCAGTAGTAGACCTCTATAGAACTACCCATCTTCTTACTAAACTGGTTTCCTATTAGACATTTCTGACCACTTCTCAGTGTCAGTCTGTGACCTCTACTTTTAGAAAAAATGATCAGATACATGAGGGCTCCAATTAATCTATGTTGGCTATGGTGGGTGGTAACATGTGTTTGGCATCACACGTGTATGTGACTGAACCTAATTTCAGGTTCTGCATACTCCAAGGTGGGAGAGCTTCAGGGACTTGTTTATGTGACTTATGTAGAAGGAAGGGGGTCTCTCTTCTAGCTATATGCATAGGCGTCATGCCAAAAGGCAGTCCCTTGGAGTGCTGTGAAAAGTCAGACTCTTTTCCTGGATGCTAGACCTGGGGGCTGAAGGGCAAACGTAGCTTTCTTCTCTAGTCATCTGTTCATTGGACCCAGAGCCTCTCTTCAGCTGCCTCTGGGAAAGATGCTGGTGCAGTGAAATAAGTAGACACCTAGGCACATGGCTTCGAGGAGCAAAGCTGAAGATGCAGAGGGTTTTAGGAGATTGGGAGACAAGTGAAAGGGGGAGGGCCAGCGAGGGGCTGTCATAGAGGGGAGAAGTCCCTCAGGAGCCTGGCAACCGGGTAGCTGTGGGCCCGCATCCAGAGTGGAAAGTGGAGACTCTGCCCAGGGGGGAGGGGCAGCCCCACAGGCTCTAGAAGCTACTTCTGATTTTCTGTGGAAGTTAGCTTTCATGTGGAACATTGCATAGGTGTCACAAGGGACACGATCGATGGAAAGATCCCAGCAGAGACAGTACGGGAACAAAAGTTTCGTAATGCTAAAATGACAAGGGATAAAGTTCTGGAGTCAGGCAAAGCAGGAGACAAGGTGACACACTCTCAGACCCGCATACAGGCTTCAGTTCCCCAGCTGCGACAATGACAGAGAGGTACTGATGAAGCCAACCAGGTGGAGTAACCGTTTCTCCAGACATGAGAAACTCACCTTGCCCATTCTTACAGCTCTTTTTATCCCTCCTTGAGTCCTTAACGGATCCCTAGTTGCCAGATGTCAGTAACTGATGCAAAACAACTATGGCACATTTCAAATGTTTCCTGCAAGATAATTAAGCAAAGACCAATTCGCCGAGATCATCCTGCAACTGGCCAAAGGTTCGGGACTACTGGAGATTGGTTTCTAGAACTTCAGGAATCGGCTGTGTCTGAAGTTAGACGTGGGTCTGCACATATTCTGGGACTGCTTACGTGTAACTGAATGACCTTTCTTTTTTGTAAAAGACTTTGTGGTGCATCTTACTCTTTTTTCTATTAAAAAAACTGAGGTGTACTTTGCATATGGCAAAATGTGCCCTCTGAGAAGTATAGTGACGTATCTTTTAACAAATGCATATAGTTGATTCACCTGCCACCACAGTCAAGATCTAGAGTGGCTGCATCACTTCACCACTGGTACCCCTGAATTGCCCTCGGGCCCCTTTGCAGTTAACTCCTCCCCTGACCTCTGGTCCCTGGCAACCACTGATCTGCTTTTATCCCAATGGTTTTGATTTTTCCAGAATGGCAAGTAAATGGAATCCTGCAGCATGTAGCCTCTGGTATCAGGCTTCTTTCACTCAGCTTAACACAGTGGAGACCCAGGCACACTGTTGTGTGTTTTGGGGGTCACTGTTCCTGAACATCTTGGTCTGCTTTAAGAGGACTATGCCCGAGCTGGCTTGGGAGGATGCATGGATCCAAGGTGTGATATTTGAACAGGGCATACAGGAATCCAAAGCAAAGTTTTCTGAGTGACGGAGTGAAGACTGAGTTTGAGGTAAAATTTTTAACTTATTTTACTTAACAAATGCCTATATGTTGTTGCCGTGTATCAGATATTGTTCTACATGCTTTACAAATTACGGCTTATTTAACTCTCAACTCTCCTAGTTTGGAGTGATTATTCCCATTTTACAGATGAGGGAACTGAAGTATACAGAGGTTATTTACCAAAGGTCACATAATTAAGTAATAGAAATAGGATTTAAAGCCAGGCAGCTTCATTGTTTTTCTTTTTCCTGCCCCAAATCATAGCTGTCTAGCAAAGATTTACCCATTGTCCTAAAAAGAAAAGAGAGTGAATTCAAAGTCTGGCCACTGAAGGAAAGCAGTCTTCCCTACAGTTCTAAATTATATTAAGTTGTAGACTAGGAATAAAAATAACTACAGATGTAGAAATACAGTTGTAGACTATTTAAGATGTACATTCAGGGTATCTGTAGACACTGCAAATTTTCTGTAAATTAGTGAGTCTGCCTTGATTAAGGTAATGATCTAATGTGAACCAGCACAAAACACTGAACAACAACAATAAAAATGGTAAAGCCCCACTCAGAACAGACAATGAAAGAAAAGGTGTGCAATCAATACCATTCATAAACATTTATTGAGCACCATGTGTTTACTACCTCCTTAGTACAGGGACCCATTCTGAAGTTAGATCTCTCTATATTAATTGTAGCTTGTTTATATTTATGGTTAGATTTATTCAAATGTGCATAGTCCTTTACATAGTACTAATTAGGTTCCTAACTTAGTCTTTTTATACAGTGCTAAATTTAAAGAAGCTTTCTAATATTACTAAGCATTTTTAAAAAATATTTATTTTTGAGAGAGATAGAGAGAGCAAGTGAGGGAGGAACAGAGAGAGAGGGAGACAGAGAACACAAAGAAGGCTGTGCACTGACAATAGAGAGCCAGGGAGCTCCAACTCAGGAGCCGCAAGATCAAAACCTGAGCTGAGGTCGGACATTTAACCAACTAAGCCACCCAGGTGCCCCTAAGCATTTTTACCAAATAGATTTGATTGGTAAATGTTGTCAACATCATGGCACCCAAAATGAATAGAAGGAATGTATCAAAAAGACATATTACACTCACCTATTAAAGTAGCCCCCAAATTGGAAGTACTGGGATCCATCCACGCACTCCAGATAGAGCTAATATTATTTGAGATCATTTTCTCAGACCTAATGTTTTATAGAACTGTCATATTCCTTTCTTTTATAACAGGGAATGTACCAAATTTAAACGCAGAGGAATACCTATTCATATCACAAAATAGTTAAAACTAGAGAGTAAAAATATCAAGTGTTGTTATGGATGTGGACTTACTGGAATTCTAATATACTGCCATGCTAGTGGGAACGCAAGCTGGTGCGGCCACTTTGGAAAAATATTTGGCAGTACCTCTCTGGAAAACAGTGTGGAGGTTCCTCAGGAAACTAACAATAGAACTCCCCTATGACCCAGCAATAGCACTGCTAGGAATTTACCCAAGGGATACAGAAATGCTGAGGCATAGGAGCACATGTACCCCAATGTTCATAGCAGCACTCNAAAGATAAAAAAATAAAAATAAAAAAATAAAATATAAAACCTAAATCACAAAGAAAAATAAATGTTACTAGAAGAAAAAAAAAGAAAAATATTTGGCAGTACCTACTAAAACTCAAAATATGTATGATGTACAACCCAACAATTCCCCTCCTGAGTATATAGCCAACAAAAATATATGCTTATGCTCACAGAAAGGATATACAAAAATATTCTCAATAGCTTGCTGCATTAGAGCCAAAAATTGGAAAAAAACCTCAAGGGTCCCTCAGCAAGAGAATAGATAAATAAGTTTGGGTATATTCATGGAGTGAATTTTTAAAACATTTTTAAAAAAAGAATACTACTGCATGCAACAACATGGGTGTATGCCACAGGCATAATTATGAGCAAAAGATACCAGGCACAAAAGAACACCTACTGTATGTGTGACCCATTTTATGAAAATCAGGCCAAACTAATTTATGGTGAGAGATGTAAAAAAAAAAAAAAAAGGTTACCTGGGTGGAANTGGTGATGGTGGCTATTGAGGAGAAAGAGGCATGAGAACCTCTGGGGCATTAGAAATGTTTGGCATCTTGATCTGGGTCACGGCAATATGTGTTTGGCAAAAGACTCACACATATATATATGTCCTTATACGTAAAAAGGCATTAAATTGTATACTTAAGATATCTGCCCTGTACCATATGTCTGCTGTATCTCAATAATGACAATTAAAACATTTTGGGGGGGGGGTGATATACACATTGTAGCAAGAAAAGCAAAGATTTCATAATTTAACAGATCTGAGTAATCAATTGTTCCAGTGAATCTGAACAAATTTCTTTGTCTTCTTGATTTTCAGTTTCCTCATCCATGTATATGGAATTAATAATAACCACTTTTCAGAATTGTGCAGATCATTCAGAATGATAAATATTAAATACTCCCATACACTGTGCATAAAGTACCGTTAAAAAGAAAATTATCTAAAAATTTGGAAATGTGTAAGTCTTTTTCAGTGTTAAGCCAGGGTTGTGTGTAGAACTGTTGGGTGGACTATCTGATTCTCTAGGTGACATGCTATTTACTATAGATAAGGAGATTTTCCAACTCTGTAAGTGTTACAGTTAACTGTAGACAAATGCTAGCCATACAAATGATTCTTGTCCAAGAGAAATACAAATTAATTTTGTCCAGAAGAGATGAAACTGTTTTTGGAGTCGAAAAGAAAATCTCAAGATTATCCTGTTACCACCCTCTAGGACATGAACCAGGTCTGTACCTAAATTATAATTTTTATCCATTTGCTCCTCTTTCTCAGCCCCTAGAAATACTTCCATCTTTCTCATTATTTTTTAATTTTCTTGCTGGTTACCTCATTCATGAGATAAAAAAAACTTTGACATGTGCTCCTTTTAAAAATATATATATATATATATTTATTTTTGAGAGAGAGAAAGACAGAGTGTGAGTGGGGCAAAGGACAGAGAGAGAGGGAGGCACAGAATCCAAAACAGGGCCCAGGCTCTGAGCTGTCAGCACAGAGCCAACGCGGGGCTCAAACTCGCTGTAAGATCATGACCTGAGCCAAAGTGGACGCTTAACCAACTGAGCCACCCAGGCGCCCCTGACATATGCTCCCTTTATATTTGAGTCATGCTTTTAACTTTAGATCTGACAATACTTAGCAGAGTACTTTGCTCATCGTGATGTTCAATAAATTTTAGCTCTTAATCTCATCTAGGCATGTGAAACAATCTAAAATGAGGCATTTTCTTTGAAAACAGATTTCACAGTTAATGTATGTTTTACTTCATCCATGGTAAAATTCTTTAAATATAATGTGAAAAATATTTTACTGCATTTATAAAAACAAGATTTTATTATAGGCTGGCCTTGAGTCTTTTCTTTAATGGGAAGTTGGAGCTTAGGGGCAAGAGTGGATAATCCTATAAAATGTGCCTTAGGCTTTTTTTCCAGGTGTATCTGTTTAAGAGCATGTAGAGGAACACGGACCATGAGAAGGAGAGTAGGTTAGACGTGATGTATTTTGGTCAGACTATCCAAAAGTGAATGGTAGATGACTACTGGGTACGTGCTAGAATTGTGGGGAGGGAGGGAATACCCTTGAGGGAGGTGGTAAATCGAGCTAACTATTAAAGTACCTATTTGTATGCTTTTTTAGAATTTTTTTTAAAGATTTGATTGTTTTGCAAAGGAAACAACCCACAAAACTAATAAGCAACCGACGGAATGGGAAAAGATAGTTGCAAATGACATATCAGGTAAAGGGTTACTATCCACAATCTATAAGGAACTCACCAAACTCCACATCCGAAAAACAAACAACCCAGTGAAGAAATGGGCAGAAGATATGAACAGACANCCCATTTTCATACACATGGTCTCATTGAACTCTCATAACACCACCATAAAATATATTTTTCCATTTTGTATGAAAGGAAACAGAGGTATGAAGGGTTCAAGGTCCCTCAGTGAATGAATTAGTGACAGCGCTGAGACCAGCCCAGAGTCTGGTGCTTGCCCTGCCACACCACACTGTCTCTACTTACCCACCAAATTCACCCGTAACAGCCTACCCCACACAGCGTCTTATCCTGAAACATTCAAGCTTGGACCCGGGAGCTTCCTTTTAAGCAACTGTCAGCAAGAGATCTGATGATTAGCAGCAAGGCTAATATTTACAAAATGGTAGGAAACAAAGTTACAGTATTTTAGCTAAGATACTCTGTTTTGTTAAATGCTTACCTTCATTCCCAATTCTGCAAGGAAGAGACTTTGGGAGCCTCATAAATTTAGGTCTTTCCTTAATGGGAAGTTGTAGGTTAAGGGGCAGGAGAGGATGATCCTGTAAGTTTGCCTTGGTATGTTTTTCTTTAGGTCCATTTGTTTCAGTGTTTGTAAAGAAGCATGGACCGTGGAAAAGGATGGGTCAGAGGTTGAGAGGCCCTGGGTCAGCCTCCTATCTCAAACCAATGGTGGGTGATATTCTGGAGCTATAGGGAGGAAAAAGCCCTATTTTATTTACCTCTATAGCCTTGGACCTCTGATATATTACAGCTAAAGAGAGTTGGGAGATCTGGAGGTCTGAGAATAAAGTAATTTTTCTTTTTCAAAATGAAAGACCTGGGATAAGAAGGCAGGTTAGATGTTGAAAGAATAGGAAACCTGGATGCCTCATCTCTCTCTTCACTGCCTATTTTCTGGTGCTCTGTGTCTCTTATCTGATATGATTAGCTCAGTCTTTCTTCCTGCTTCACAGGGTAATTACTGAGACTCAGCTTCACACTCTTCCACTGAGCCTGGGGCCATTAATAAACATCAGATTAGCCCAGAAGCTTTCTTTTGTTTCCTCTTTTGTATGTTCCTCAGAGAGCATTAAAAAAAAAAAAACCCCAAGTTTTGGTAATAATTCCAGGGGTTAAGCCTATTTCTACAAAGTTGGCCTTCTGTTCATTTGCATTGCATTACTTTGGTGAAGACCTTGCTGATCATCAGGGTTCCCTGCTCTTTTTAGCATGGAATTTGCCCTGACCTGTTTATACACTAGCTGGGTAGGCACTTAGGGTATCTTTAAAGCAGGCATCTAATAAGGAGTGCTAACTCAGAGCATTAAGGAAAATGGGTCTCTTTGGACATAGCAGAAACAAATGGAATGCCCTACAGGGAATGGAAAAGAAAATCTATTTCCAGAACATTTGCATGCATATTAACGAGTACTTCCGGCCAGGTATCCAGTAACTTTGCATTCATTACAGCCCTAGTTGTGTTCCCAGAATCCACCTAAGTGATGTCCCTTATGCTTTCCTTCTCCCCCATAAAAGGCAATCTCCTAGAAAATTAAAGTGGCATTAGCAACCTCAGTGTTAAACAGCATGTGTTTTTCCTTACCCACTACCCACTAGCATTGGTATCCACAGGGCGCAGAAGCACAAAGCCTGTTGCAAAAGGCAGGAAAGCCTTTCTTCTGACTTGCCACCCTCTGGAGGGAATAACATTAGTGCTTTGCCAGCCTTTCATCTTCCACCTTTCCCCCAGCACTGGACTCTTGTCACCCAGCTGGTTGACAAGCTCTGTTCTCAGTCACCAAGGAAGGCTTAGCTTCCATGCAGCTCTTAACCTCAGTAGGGAAGCTGGGGCCGGCAGAAGCCAGGCAAGCCCACAATGGGGACCGTCACACTGCTGGCTCCTCTGCACTGCCATGCACATCCTACATGCGGAGCGCCAGGCAGGCCTTGGAGGATTTTATTATATGTAGAAAAATAAGCATTTGCATTTGTCTTAGTTACCTTTTCCAAAATCCTCTGTGCATTATTTATTTAATACACATTCTGAATGAAGTCAACATTCTGCAAATCTATTTGCCAATGTTTTTTTGTTTTTTTTTTTTGGTTTGGTTTTTGTGTTTTGGCTTTTTTTGGTCTTGTTTTGTTTTGTTCTGGTTTTGTTTTTTGTTTTTTTGTCTTTTCCAGGAATTGTTCAAAGAGCAGGACCATGTTTCTAACTCAATTGTACTGTGTGATGAGGGTGGTTTAAAGGCATTTTGATGCTCATGTTGAATGAATTTCAAGCCAGCTACTATAAGCTATGAAAACACAGGGTAACCCATACTACCCATACCACCACCTGTATCATTGTCAAAAGGGAAAAATGGCAAGAAGTGGTAGCAGTTCTGATGAGATGGGGATTTCATTCACCACCAGCCAGTAGCACACAGGAATAATGCTGCGACGAACTGGTTATGGGGACAGGTGAGTGATATTCTGTAGAATGTGTCATGGTGGTTTTTCTAAAAAAATCAATATTGCCATTCTTTATAACCCTCAAATATCACACACCTCATCCCCTTTCCCTGAAATTCCACAAAGAGTGGTTTTTGTTCCTTTGATTTGAGGCTTCCTGATTATTGTTTAAAAAATTCCCGAGGAAGGTACACATTAGGCTTTATTAGCCATTTCTACCTTAGTGTTAAGAAGTATTGGATTTTTCCCAAAGAGTAAGTATTGAGGAGGCACATGTTACTAATCTTCAGATTCACAATCCTATCCTATTCCTATCCAGTTCGAACAAGGGCACTTTTTGCCTCTTGCTATAGAGATAATGGGTAGCAAGAACTAAAAGTTGCTTGGAGATGTTACAATGATTTATTTTAGGAGATGTGAGAAGAAGTTCATGGACCAAGAAGAGCTGGAGAAGAGTTTTGAATGGGAAGGTAATTAGGCTAAATAAAACAAGCCAGACAAATACATACAAATGCTGTATGATTCTACTTACATGAGGTGTGTTGACGAGGCACGTTCATAGAGACAGAAAGCAGAAAAGCACTTATCAGGAGCCGAGGGCTGGAGTGGGTGGGGGCTATTGTGTAATGGATGTAGAATTTCTCTTTGTGATGATGAAGAGTTCTGGAAATGGATAGTGGTGATACTTGTATGACACTGTGAATATACTTAATGCCAAAGAATTGTACGCTTAAACATGATTAGAATGGTAAACTTTATGTTACATATATTTACCACAGTAAAATACACACACACACACACACACACACACACACACACACTCACACACGAGGTTTTGAATGGGGAAAGGAGAATCAGTGAAAGATGGAGATTTTTATGAACGTTTAGAAGAGAAGATTTAGGGGGAGGTGTGGAAATTGCTACAAAGAGGGTTGGAGATGGGTTTTCCAGGAAGTTCTCTCTAGCACAGACCCCCTTTAAGTTTTAGGACCCAAGGACAGTATTTTTGTGCTTATGTTATGTTATATTCTTCTTCATACGAAGTACCCCTCCCCCAGTGGTACAAGCTTCAGACCTCATAAATCTGAGTCATGAGTGGGTCTATAGAGAAAGAAATGAATTATGTTAAGAAAAATTTCCAAAACTCTGAAAGGCAAAATGACTTCCTTTTTGTGCTAAAGCCTGGTTTAAAAAGCCCTCCATATGGGTCATATGAATTCAGGATAAAAAGTTGTCTGACTAACTACCAATTACTCATTAGACTATTTTTACAATTTTGTAAGGGTAGTTTTTAAATTTTGTAGAAGGCTGCTGATGGAAATGTTTTTTGCCTTTTGGATTGAATTGTGCCTCTTCCCACTGTCCCTCAATTTGTGTGTTGAATCCTTAACCCATACATGATGGGTTTTGATGATATTTGGAGTATGATGATATTTGGAGACAAAACATTTGGGAGGTTACTATAGTTAGAGAGGTCATGAGGATGTGCTTCATCATACAATTAGTGTCCTTATAAGAAGAGATACTGGGGGTGGGGGGAGAAACCCCAAATATAAACAAAACAAACAATAAAAAAGAAGAGGTACCAGATAGTTTGCCTTCTCTTTCTCTCTGCCATCTGAGGATACAGGGAGAAGGGGGCCATCCTCAAGCCAGGAAGAGATATTTCCCAAGAAAGTGACCATGCTGGCACCATGATCTTGGACTTCTCAGCTTTTAGAACTGCGAGAGAATACATTCCTGTTGTTTAGGTCACCTAATCTATGATGTTTTGTTATGACAGCCTGAATTGACGAAGACACCTATAGAAAATAATTTTGGGGGGGCGCCTGGGTGGCTCAGTCAGTTAAGGTCCAGTTTTGGCTCAGGTCATGATCTCATGGTTTGTGGGTTCGAGACTCCCATGTCTGGCTCTGTGCTAACAGCTTAGAGCCTGGAGCCTGCCTCATTTTCTGTGTCTCCCTCTCTTTCTGCCTTCCTCTGCTTGCTCTCTGTCTCTCTCTCTCTCTCAGAAATAAAGAAACATTTAAAAAAAAATAAAAGAACTTTTGCCCCGTAGAGATGCAAATTACTTTGGAAAGTAGAAAAGAGTCTCTCATGGTTTGCCTCCCTCCCTCTCCCCCACTATTTCCCCCCTTCTTCTCCCCCATGGTCCTCCGTTAAGTTCCTCCTAATCCTCCTATACGTGCAAACATATAGTATCTGTCCTTCTCTGCCTGACTTATTTCACTCAGCATAACACCCTCAAGGTCCATCCATGTTGCTACACATGGCCAGATTTCATTGTTTCTCATTGCCATGTAGTATTCCATTGTATAGATAAACCACATCTTCTTGATCCATTCGTCCGTTGATGGACACTTAGGCTCTTTCCATGTTTTGGCTATTGTTGAGAGTGCTGCTATGAACATTGGGGGAGGGGGGAGACGGGCATGGAGGAAGGTACTTGTGGGGATGAACACTGGGTGTTATATGGAAACCAACTTGACAATAAACTATTTGTAAAAAAAAAAAAAAAAGATAGAAAAAAAGGAAAAAAAGTAGAAAAGAGAACTCCAATGATAATGGTTTTTGCTATAAGGAATAAATTAGTTTTGTATCTAACCAGCTTACTCCTGCATTCATTCACTTTTGTTTTCATCAACTATGTTTACATTATATTCTCTTATCATCTTTGAGCTGGCTGCATCATTTTAATGAGTTAAAATAAAACTAACATTCGTGCAATATGTATTCGTATAAGAATTGCTTTTAATTTTGAAAATAATGCTTTCAATAGTGAAAAGAATCTTTAGGATTCATTATGTCACATGTTGTGTAATACATTCCAGTTTGGTATCTCTTCATGAGACTTCAGTAAAGATCTAAATAACTTTTTGTAAAAACAATCCTAAAATTCTATAGAACCACAAAAGACCTCAAATAACCAACACATTCCTGAGAAAGAAGAACAAAGCTGGAGGCATTGTACTTCCTGATTTCAAAGGATATTACAAAGCTATGGTAATCCAAACAGTATGGTACTGGCATAAAAACAAGATACATAGACAAATGGAATAGAATCAAGAGTCCAGAAATAACCCCATACTGTACAGTCAGCTCATATTTGACAAGAAAGCCAAGAATATCCAGTGGAGGAAAGATGGTCTCTTCAATAAATGGTACTGGAAAAATTAGATACTTACATGTAAAAGAATGAAACTAGACCCCCATCTTATACCACTCATAAAAATTAATTCAAAATATATTGAAAATTTAAATATAAGATGTGAAACTATAGGAAATTAGAAAAAGCAGGGGGTAGGCTCCTTGACATGCGTCTTGGCAATGACTTTTTTGGATATGAGACCTAAAGTGCAAGCAACAAAATAAAATTAAACAAATGGGACTACATCAAACTAAAATCCTTCTGCATAGCAAAAGAAACCATCAACAAAGTGAAAAGACAATCTATGAAAAGGGAGAAGATATTTTCAAATCATATAACTGATAAAGGGTTAATGTCCAAGAATGATAAAGAACTCATACAATCCAATAGCAAACAAAACAAAACAAACCAGTTAAATGGGCAAAGAAACCCAAATAGAATTTTCCAAGGAAGACACTCAAATAGCCAACAGGTACATGAAAAGGTGCTGAACATCACTAATCGTGAAGGAAATGCAAATCAAAATTACAATGAGAAATTACTTCACACCTGTTAGAATGGCTGTCATCAATAAGAGATAAAGTGTTGGGAAAGATGTGGAGAAAAGGTAACCCTTGTGCCCTGTTGGTGGGAATGTAAATTGGTACACCCACTATGGAAAACAGTATGGAAGTTCTTCAAAAAATTATAAATAAAACTACAGTTTGATCAGCAATCCCATTTTTGGGTACATATGAGAAAGAAATGAAATCACAATGTAAAAGAGGTATCTGCATCACCATGTTCATAGTAGCATTGTTTATAATAACCGAGACACAGAAACAACCCATGTTCATTGACACATGAATAGGTAAAGAAGTTCACACACACACACATACACGCATACACACACACACACACAGGAATACTATTTGGTCATAAAAAAGGAAAATCCTACCATTTGTGAAATGAATGGACCTTGAGGGCATTATGCTAAGTAAAATAAGTCAGAAAAAGACAAATACAGTATAATTTCACTTATATGTAGAATATTAAAAAACAAACAAATGAACTCAGAGATATGAAGAACAGATTTGTGGTTACCAGAAGCAGAGGACTGAGGAATGCGGGAATTGGGTGAAGGTGGTCAAAAGGTACAAACTTCCAGTTATAAGAGAAATAAGTACCAGGAATGTCACGTACAACATGATGAATGTAGTTAAAATGTTGTATGGTATATTTGAAAGTTGCTGAGAGAGTAGATCCTAAAAGTTCTCATCACAAGCAAAAAAATATATATATATATTTTTGTAATTGTATGAGGTGGCAGATGTTAACTAACCTTACCATGGTAATCATTTCACAATATATACATACGTCAAATCATGCTGTACACCTTAAGCTTATACAGTGTTGAATGTCAATAATAGCTCGATAAAACTGGAAGAAAAGTATAGATTACTTTTAGATACTAGATAGATTTCTTTCAAATGTAACACTATCTTGGTATTGGCCGAGAGGTAGTTCAATTATATTAGGACTTCCCTAGATTTATGTTAAATCTGAGTTTAGGTGAACATTTGAGGTCTACCTCCCCACTGGCCATGAGATGAAGAGGAAAAATCACCAGGTAATATCTGAATTCTAAAAAGGAAATTTGTTTCTCCCTTCCTTCTCATAGGATTGGTTGTTTATGCAACATATTACTCTGTTGTGACCCTTTTACTATAATTCTTCTCCTTGCGGATTATCTCTGATACTGAGAGTGTAGGTTTTATGGATCAAGGCTGCCCTTGCTGTTCTTTTCCTCCATATTCATCCATTTATTCAGAAAATATTTATTGGGCACATAATATGTCCCAGATACTGTTCTAAGTACTGAGGACAACACAGTGATCTAAACAGATAGCAATTCCTGTCCTGTCCTTGTGTAGATTATATTCTACTGGGGAACACATATAATAATAGAATAAATACATGCATTGGGAAAAAAAAATTAAAAACAAAGAGGGAAAAGAGGTCCCAGAACTGAAGGTGAGGAAATAAGTTGAAATATTAAGTGGTCCCTGGGAATATGACATTAAAGCTATTGGTGCTAAATAATTTTTGAATTTGGGGAACTAGCAAAGTAGATGTCTGGAGGGTGAGCATCCCAGGCAGAAGGATGAGCAAGTACAAAGGCCTAGAGGCCAGTACATGCTCAGCACATCCGAGGACTCGCAAAGAGGCCACTGTGTGGTATAAACAAAGGAGAAGGTTTTTTCATGTTTGAAAAAAAAATCACTTTGGCTGCTGTATTTATTGATTAGAGGAGGAGCAATAATGAAAGCAGAGAGACCAATTAAGAAACTACCACAGGAGCGCTTGGGTGGCTCAGTAAGTTAAGTGTCCAGCTCTTGACTTTGGCTCAGGTCACAATCTCATAGTTCATGGGATTGAGCCCCACATCAGGCTCCATGCTGTCAGCTTGGGATTCTCTGTCTCCCTCTCTCTCTGCCCCTCCCCAGTGCACTTTATCTCTCTCAGAATAAATAAGTAAACATTAAAAAGAAGAAGCTACTGTAATAATTCAGGTTAGAAGTATTGACAGCTTGGAACATAGTAGCAGTGATTGGAGTGATGAAAAGTTGTTAGCTTCTGGATATATATTGAAGTTTGCTGTTGGATTAGATGTAGGATCTGAGAGTAAAAAGAAGACATATGGAGGACTCTATGATTTTTGGCTTGAGTAACTGGAAGAGTTGAGTTGCTACTTATTGAGCTGGGAGAACTGTAGGAGGAACCATTTAAAGGTAAGGAGGAGTTCCATCTTGAACTTGTCAAACATGAGATGCCAGCTATCTGTCAAGTGTAGATGTCCAACAGGCAGCTGACACATGAGCATGGAGTTCAGGTGGGAGGTCTTTTCCAGAAATATAAAATTTGGAAACTTCAAGGCAACGATGGCAACTGAAGCCATGAGAAGAGAGGAGCTCAGTAAAGGAGTGATATAAAGACAAGAGGTCCAAAGACTGAGCAGCTGAAGTGCCTCACTGTTTACAATCGCTACAATGGGAGCAAACTATTAAAGGACTCAGAAAGAATGGGTAATGATAGAGGAGGTTAAAACCAGGCAAGTGTGGAATCCTGGTATTCAAAAAGAGAGAGAGAGAGAGAGAGAGAAAGAAACAGAGATGAAAAGAAAAAGAAAGTGCTCCAAGAAGAAGGGACTAATCGGCTATGAAATTCCACCTACCAGTCAAATAAATGAACACTGAGAATTGTCCAGTGCATTTTGTAGTGGAGACCTCTGGTGGTCCTGAGGAGACCAATGTTGTGGGAATGGTGGGGGCAAAATCTCGATAGGAGTGAGTCTGACAGAAAGGAGATTGGAGATGGTGAAGACTGACAACTCTTCCAAGGGATTTTACTATAAAAGAGGGTAGAGGGATGGGTCAGGATCAGAGGGTGATGTGAAATCAAGATGGTGTTTTTGTTTTTAAGGTGGTAGGAAATAGCTATGCAAACCTGAGTCTGTTGTATGTGATGAGCTGTATCTAACTACGAGGAAGGCTGCCACATGAGCACCCTGGAGAGGTGAGTGAGATGAGCTCAAACGATAATGATGATGAACGATGGGATCTGAGCTGGATAAAGGGGGGGTGGGGGGTAAGAGGTAGAGAAAACGTGGTAGGATCAAGAGCTCATAGGTATGTCAAAGAGCTGTTTGAGTTAAAGAAGGTTAGAGTAGGAGAAGCTGAAAGGTCAGGAGACGGTGACTGAGATGGAGAAGAGTTCATTGTTTTCACGGCAATGACAAGTACAGAATAAGCCCCCCAGGGAGTGAACAGCTGAGGTGGGAAGGCGCGAGCACAAGACCCTTGGAGGACTGAGAGCCAGGGTCGACTGAGGTAGGGTCTGTTCTGGCTGACAGGTATCTTTGCCCTATTGGCTGTTAAATATTGTGAATATTATTCCCAAGTCCAAGCAGTTGAAAGCCTCACCACTGTGGACCTTGACTTTCCCAAGAATTGTAATCGGAGCATTTGGGGAGTGTGACAATGGGCTAAGAGCCTTACGGGAGTGAAGGTCTGTAATGACTGCATGTTAAAACGTTAGGTGGAAGGAAGAGGGTGGCCCTCCGGGTTGTGCCTAGCCCTGAGCCACTGCGATGTTCCTGAAGGGGGAGCACAGGACGATAGGATGAGGAAAACCAAAGGAGAAGGGTTTCCAGAGAAGGGAAGAAGAGTCCCAAATGGAGTACAATCAGAAACCAGCTTCACAATTTAGCCTTGGAGCACCCCAAGCAATTATTACTGGTCTGTAAACTAAGCTACATCTTGAGGCCATAAGAATACTTAAGTCTATGTGCATATAATTCATTCCAGAACTCTCCGTGTGCCCATGAGTCAGAGGGAAATCATAAGCCCAACTACAGACGAGCCCAGCAAAAAGGATCTGTTTTCTTCTGCTTTTGTTATCATCTCCTTGATTTATTCCTTCCTCCCTTTCTCCTCCTGTCTCCTTTATCAGAGCCACGAGAAGCAATATCTCAAAGTGTTCAAGGTCTTCTGATTCTGTTTTCCTTTATGATAACAATTGGGCCCTGGGACCGTTTTCAGGCAGGCACACCTCTCTGTTGGGAGAAGACTCAGACCTCTGGAAAGCAGGAAGGTCACCCAGGTGAAAGAGCTAATTGAAGACCCAGTCCACCCACTACCTATTCACCTTGAGGTGTCTTCCCGAGGCCTGTAGTGTTCCACCTGTCATGAGGCAGACTTAACCAGGACTGTGGCTTTCACCACACGCTGACCCAGCTCCTTGGGGGATGGTGACAGGACTGTTTGGGACCATCAGCCACCGAGGCACCAAGTAATTCATGTTGAGGAAGCTAGTCGTTTTTAGCAAGGTCTATCATACCGATAATCTATGGCCACTGCCCCAAAGGCAAGTGAAACCTGCCCTCCTCCCCCATCCTTCTATACCCAAACATCTATCCTGCATTGTTCTTTTGTATTTTGTAGCTTCCTGCTTCCATAGCCTGCCCCTCCTACTCTCAATCCCTTTCTCCAAACTTTTAACCCTTCCCACTATACCCTCTGCAGCCACTATTCCACAGAAAACGCTTCCACATTTTTTCCTGTACAATATTATTCCACCACCATAAATTGAAGCCTACCTTCTCCCAGAGGTGCGTGGTCTCTTGTTTCCATCTGTAGTGGAGGCTCCTGATTTTCTTGCATGTCTGGAGTCAGGATTCACCCAGCTCCCTGGTGTTGCTTATACACCATGTGTAAACTCTGCCAAAGTTTATGCCTCTTGATCCTGCGTTTTCTACTTCCCGTCAACACTGAAAATCTAGGTATGAGTTTTCTCACCATGTCCAAATCCTAACGTAATTCTGGGATATTTGAACATATACGTGGATGATTATCCAACACGCTAGTGTTTAGTTTCTTTACCTTTTCGAGACTCAAAGCTGAGCTAGTTACAGCTTGGAAATGCTTGATAGTAAAGGATACTAGTCCCTCTAGCTAGCTCACTACACTCACTCTTCGAGGGTTTACCAGGACCAACATTCCTTTTCCTTCTTATTCAGCGGTTGTCAAACGTTAACAAACATGAGCATCACCTGAAGGACTTGTTAAGACAGACTGCTGAACCTCAACCCCCAAATTTCTGGCTCAATAGGTCTGGGCTGGGGATCAATGCAAACTTGCATTACTATCAAGTTCCCAGGTGATGCTGATGTGCTGGTTTGGGGGCCACATTTTGAGAACGCTGTGCTAATGGATGTTCCCGATAATTCCCAAATTACCTTCATATTAGAACTACCTGGGGAGCTTCAAAAAGTAATGGAGGTTTGTGTCTGCATTCCATGCCCTGAGACTATGATTTGATTTATCAGAAATGTAGCTTGGGCTTTGAAGTTTTTAAGAGATCCTAACTGAGGTGATGTTGTGAACAGATAAGTTTGGAACCAGTTGGTATCAAGAGCTTCTACCTTCCCTTCTTCTCCTATCCATTCTGGTAAGTATGGTTAACTATACCTCCCACCTGGATTTCCCCCTGTAGCCTTGTATTGGCCTCCTCCCCTCGGGAAATTTGTGTCCAACTTATGTCAATCTATTTGTTCCCTGTTCCTAAATGCTAGCCGTCATGTGTGCCTGGAGAAAACCACATAGCTTTCTCATTCTATGGCTCACCCTAGTTGTGCTCCCTCATTAGCTTTTAACTTATCCCTGGTTCTCTCTAGCCTTCATCACCCTCACTAAAATAATTGTTATTAATAATTAATTATAATTTCAAAACTTCACCATTCTAATACCCCTATGTGAACTCTTCAGGTGACCGACTTCATCAAGTGAAATTGATTTCATCTGGCATGATCTCTTTCAATTTTATACTCTATCCAAAGAACAAATTTATCTACAGCCACACCCTTGAATTTTTTTATCGTTTCATCTCAGAGGATGCACCCCTACTCCATTTCAAGATCAACACTTCCACCTTGCCACACAAATCACCTCACTTCGCCAGCACATAGCATGATAATTATATGCTCTTTCCATATACTTTCGCCTTCCCCTCTCCATTCGCTCTGGACCCTCTGCTTCAGCTCTTAATCTTCCTAGACTCTGACTCTGCCTCCTTTCCTTCTCGCTCTTTCATACACACCACAGCTACCATTTGTCAGCCGGTGCTGCCCACTGATGATTAATTCAAAAGTAGGAGTAAATCCTTCCAGATGCTTCCTTTACAGACTTTTGAATTTGGTATTCAGAATTGTTGGTTTTAATTTTTTTCTTTTTAACTTCCTCCCTTGCCACGTGAAAAGGGGACTCTGCTTGTATTGTCAACAACACACATCTCTTTATTTCTAAAACATAACTTCTTTGTTCAATATGCTAGGGCTAATGAGAAAGCTGCCTCAGAAGCATAAAGCATTGTATTAATTGTATTTTGCTTCCAACATGTATTTACTGCTCAACAAGAGGTGGGCACATAGCTCCTGTCATCACAAGGAAGAAACAACAAATCCAGAAACCCTTTGGGAATCCAGTTTTCTGGGGATTTGAGGGTCTCCTATTCACACAGTGACAGCTCCAGCAGAGGCAGGGGGGAAAAATGAAGGAAAATGATAAAAACACACACAGGAAGCACAGTACAGGAAGGAAATCAACAAGGCAGACAAAAGAGTGTCTGTGTAGTTTTGTTTGCTCAGCTAATACAATTAAATAAACCTTGGTTCAGGAAGTGGCTTGTATTGGTGCTGTGGCCAGGTGTCAGACTGGGTCTTCAGTGCTAGGTGATATACAGTGGATTGCTTTCATCATGGCTGTGAAAACCCTTAACACTAAGTTATAGCAGAGTACTACTGTTGTTTCTATTCAAAATACAAAGTAAGTTAGGAGGGATAGCAGAGAAAGTCTTGGAACTAATTTTCCTCGTAACACATTTAATATAATATTAAACACTACATTCATATAAAATTACATATTATGCATATGACAGTAAGTGTTACATTTATGTAAAATTCCTTATTTTGACATAGTATAAACCAGTTGACATCAAAAGCATGATATTTAAAATAAAAAACTGCTAAATTGGACCTTACCAAATTAAAAACTTCAGTGTTTCAAAAGACACCATTTAGAAAGTGAAAATAGAAGCCACAGACTGCAAAAAAAAATATTTACAACTCATGTACCTATAAAACACTTGTATCCAGAATATATAAAGGACTTTTATAATTTGATAAGAAGAAGATAATCAAAAGATGTGAATAGACATTACACCAAAGAAGATATACACATGGAAATAAGAACATGAAAAGATGCTCAGTATCATCGGTCATTATGGAAATGCAAATTAAAACCACGATGAGATACCATTACACACCCACTAGAATGACTATTAAAAAATAAAGACAGGCATGTGGAAACTAATTTGACAATAAACTATTTGTAAAAAATAAATGCATAAACATTTTGATTTAAAAAAAAAAACAAAGACAGGCAATACTACACACTGGTGAAGATGTGGAGAAATTGGAACTTTCATGTACTGCTGGCAGGAATGTAAAATGATACAGCCCCTCTGGAAAACAGTTTGGCAGTTTCTTAAAAAGTCAAACATAAACTTACCAAACGATCCAGCAATTCCAGTCCTAGGAATCTTTACAAGAGAAATGAAAACATATGTCCACATAAAGATGTAGATGTAAATGTTTATAGGAGCATTATTGATAAGAGCCCAAACTGGAAACTTTTCAAGTATCCATCAACTAGTGAATAAACAAAGTATGGTAAATCCATACAATGGAATAATATTCAACAATTAAAATGAAAGAGCTACTGATTTATGTTACAACAAGGATGAAACTTGAAAACATTACTCTAAGTGATGGAGGCCAGATGCAGAAGACTGAATATTGTATGTCTGATTCCATTTACATGAAGTGTTTAGAAAAGACAAATTTACAGGAACAAAAACAGATCAGTGGTTGCCTAGGGTTGGGGTATAAGAGCTGTGATTAACTATACACGGGCATGTGGAAAGTTTCTGAGGTGGTGGAAATGCTGTAAAATGAGATTATTTTAATTTTGTATTGATAAAATTACATTTTATTTTATTTTAAAAATGTTTATTTTTGAGAGAAAGAGATAGGGAGCGGGGAGGGGCAGAGAAAGAGGGAGACAGAATCCCAAGCAGGCTCTGCACTATCAACACAGAGCCCAATGTGGGGCTTGATCTCATGAACCTGAGCTGAAACCAAGAGTCGGATGCTTAACTGACTGAGTCACTCAGGCACCCCAATAAAGCTATATTTTAAAAAAAGTAACCAACTCATAGTTCTTTAAATTACCACTAAATCAAATTTCCATTTTTTAAGTTTATTTATTTATTTTGGGAGAGATAGAAAGAAAGAGATCAAGTGTAAGTAGGAGAGGAGCAGAGGGAGAGAGAGAATCCCAAGCAGGCTCCATGTTGTCAGCACAGGGTTCAAACTTATGAACTGTGAGATCATGACCTAGCTGACCAACTGAGCCACCAAGACACCCCCTAAATTTCCATTTTTAATTGCTACAAACAAAACAGGAGTTAAGACTTTCAAATATGATATAGAAAATAACTACCCCTCCCCACAACCCCAGGATCAGTCATTTACTACACACAGGAGAAGAGGCTTCTGGGAGTTTCCAGTAGTTCATGAAGATGGTTAACACTGAATTTGACCAGACTGACATGAGGAATTGGTCCATTAACAGCCGCACTGAAAGTCTGCATTCCTCTGTTCTCACTTCCCCTTTACAAAGGAGAGGGAAGCTAGGGGGTCTGGATAATCCACAAACTGGATCATGATTCTTGATTAATAAGGTAGTCAATTCATTTTTTCTTTTTTTTTTCCCAGACGCCAGCTATTTTTGCCATGATGATATATTAACTATGGTTAAAGCCTGTCATTTTCATCCTTTTTTTTTAAAAAATATTTTATTTTTATTTTTGAGAGAGAGATAGAGACAGCATGAGCAGGGGAGGATCAGAGAGAGAGGGAGGCACAGAATCTGAAACAGGCTCCAGGCTCTGAGCTAGCTGTCAGCACAGAGCCCGATGCGGGACTCGAACCCACGAACCGTGAGATCATGACGTGAGCCGAAGTCGGACGCTCAACCGACTGAGCCACCCAGGCGCCCCCTGTCATTTTCATCCTTAAGGGCTGTTAAACAGCATGAAATAGATGCATTTGTAGTATTTTCTTGTCTTGTCTGGGACTGTACTGAAAGGTGTGGGTGAAGCACCAGGACCATCTTCAATATTTACCAAGCATCTTTCACTCATAAGGCACTTAGGCTGCTGAGCCACACAGTGAAGATGATACAGCTTCTGCATTCAGTGAATTTGTAATGTGTCTGGGAAAGAAAGCTAAGAAATGGTTATTAGTAGACAATTAGTAAATGATAAGCACTGTAAAGTCAAGCTGGAAACCTCAAAATGTAAGACAAGGGAGTTGCATTACAATATTGAATTCTATCCTTGAACATTCTATCTTTTTTTCTTAAGAGAAAAATCTGGACAGCTTGCATAGAGGCTGTGGCTGGGTAACTTAAGGATTTGTTATGTTTCTGTGACAACTACTTATTTAGTGATGTTTTTTGGTCTGTTTTTTAAATTGTATGGATTACAAAATTGTTTCGTTTCCAAGTCAAGATCTCATCAGTAAGACTGAGCCAAGCGTGTGCATGTGCATTCTTATGCATGCAGCTGCAAACATTTCTCTTCTCTTCTCTCTCTCTCTCTTGCTGAGGCACTCAGTACTGCAAAATGACAATGCTGATATTATTATTATGGGCTTATGAGCAAACTTCCTAGTACTGTGCATGGGTACGTTAGCTTACCTTGGCCTACCAAACCACACATGGGTCCATGGTTAGTGATGCTGTTATACTTGAGTTTCCCAACAAAATCCAGATCTGTTGAGTGAAGGCAGCCCATCCTCATATGTACTGATACCCTTGATCCTCTTCTGTGGGCAAAAGAATGGCCTCATTAGTGATTCCTTTCCAACTGGTAAGTCACCTCAACTTTTGAATAAATATGTGAATTGCTCGTGTTAATGATGGCAGCTCAGATTTTTGCAGATAAATCTGCATTCAGTTTATGCAGCATTCCTATAGACTTTAATATAGTTAGCAAGTTATAGAAAAAGGAGTCATTTTGGAGTCACATAAGGTCAGGATTGAGGTTTGGGTACGAAGTTATGCAAATGAAAATTATATCTTTCCCATCTGCTTTATTCCCATCTCGTTGTATTTATAGACCTGCATAGGAATGGAAGTGGCCACATCCTATCTAGGCATCTCTCAAATAACCCTTTTATAAGAGAATACTCCTGGGATTGAGGGGTTCTAGAAATACATTCCTGTTTTTTCTATTCGCACCTGAACCTGCCTGGAAGATACTTCCAAAAATGAGACTCTTCCTGCTTCCAAGATCTGTCTCATACTTGGCTTCAACTTGCCCCTGCCTCCGAGGATGCCTACCCTTCACTCATGTTCCAAATACCATTATAACGTCTTATTTCGTCAGGAATAATATGCTGACTTCCTTTTAACAATCTTGTCTTGAAATGCAATACAGTGCAGAATATTATATATTTTTAAAAAAGATGCTTATCCAATTGCTGAACTTTGGGAGGAAAAACTCAAGTGAGACCTTTACTTCACATTACATGCCAAAATAAATTCAACTGGATAAAAGCATTAAATATGAGTCCATCAAAACATAAATATACTAGAAGGAAAGATAAAGATGTATCTGCTTTATGAATAGGAACGCCCATGCTAGAAAAATTTAAGAAAAAAATCAGAAAGTAAAATATTGAATTGACTACATAAACAGCAAAATCTATATGTATGTAAAATGATTAATAAAATTAATAAGTAAACAATAAGCTAAAATATAGATGTAAAAATATCAAGAAAAGCTAATCGTTTTACATAGGATACTTATTTAAATCAACAGGAAAACTATAATATTTCTATAAAAAACTAATATCCCAAAAATATGAAAAAACAATTTTTTAAATAAATATTTTTATTTATTTCTAGGAGAGAGAGAGAGAGACAACATGAGCAGGGGAGGGTCAGAGAGAGAGGGAGATACAGACTCTGAAATAGGCTCCAGGCTCTGAGATGGCAGTCAGCACAGAGCCCGACGCGGGGCTCGAACCCACAAACCGCGAGATCATGACCTAAGCGAAAGTCGGACGCTTAACCGACTAAGCCACCCAGGCGCCCCTGAAAAAACAATTTTTAAAAGAAGCCAATTTGCAAAGGGCCATTTTATTTTGTTTTTATCTTTTTTTATATTTAAAGATTTTTTAAAAGTAGATTTAGGTTCAAAGCAAAATTAAGAAGGTACAGAGCTCCCATATATGCACTTCCCCCCAACATGCATGGCCTCCTCCTATAAATGGCTATTTTAAAATGTTGAGATTTCACCCTCATTAGCAATGGAAGTAATAAAAATTCAGGCAATAGTAAGATGTGAATTTTTTAAAATTTTTTTAAGATTTGTCAGTCTGATAGACAATAACTACCTAGTGTTAAGGGAGAGGCGGCAAGAAATACCTTCTCTTATTTATTGGGAGAATGAACTGGTCAAAAACTTCTGAAAGTTTTTGACAAGATATATCAAATGCCTTTAAAATATCCATGTTTTAACAGATCAATTTACCTGCTAGGAATTTACATTATGAATGATACACAAATGTATGTATAAGAGTATTATATTATTTACAATAATTTCTAACAAATCACAAATAGTCTTTAGGTCTAACATTAGTGGAGTAGTTAAGGAAATTAGGGAGCAACCATGTAATAGACTATTATGCTGTTATTAAAAAATAATTGGGCAGCTTTTAAAATGGCACAGGAAAATATTTCTGATTTAATAATAGCTAAAGGAATTTGCAGGAGTATAAAATGTAGTTCCACCATGGAAAATTCATTTTTAGTAAATAGAATAAAACATGTACAATATTAACTATACCTTTGAGTAGTGGGATTATAGTTGATTATTATTTATTCTTTATACTTTCTGTACTTATAAAATTATCTACCATCTGTAGGCATCTGTTTTTAGTAAGAAACAAAAATATTTTTTCATGATTCTATGAATGACAATACAAAATATTATATTACATTCATCTCAAAATAAATAAATAAACTTTTTTAAAAGTCTCTGCACAGTAAAAGAAATAATCAGCAAAATGAAACAACCAGCAACCTATGAAATAAGAGACAATATCTGCAAACCATATATGTGATAAGGAGTTAACATCTAAAATATATAAGGAATTCATATAATTTAATAAAAACAAATAATCTGATTTTAAAATGGTCAGAGGACCTGAATAGACATTTTCAAAAAAAGATCTACGAATGGACAACAGACACATGAAAAGATGCTTGACATCACTCACCAGAGAAATGCAAGTCAAAACCACAATGAGATATCACCTCACACCTGTCAGAATGACTGTTATCTAAAAGACAAGAGATAACAAGTGTGGCTAAGGATGTAGAGGAAAGGGAGCCTTTGTGCACTGTTGGTGGGAATGTAAATTAGTACAGCCACTATGGAAAACAGGATGCCAACAAACACACATGCATGCGTGTGTGCACGTGCAAGCACACATAATGGAATATTGTTCAGCCACAAAAAAAGAAGGAAATACTGCCACTTACAACAATAGGGATGGACTTACTTCAAGGGCATTATGCTAAGTGAAATAAATCAGAGGGAGAAATACAAAATACAAATTCTATCTGATGTGATTTATGTAGGGAATCTAAAAAAGCCAAGTTCATAGCAACAGGGAGTAGAATGGTGGTTGCCAGGGGCTGGGGGGTGAGAGAAAATGGGAAAAATTTTGGCCAGAGGGTAAAAACTTCTAGTTAGAAGATAAATAAGTTCTAGGGGCACATGGATGGCTCAGCAGGCTGGGTGTCTGACTAAGGCTCAGGTCATGATCTCTCGGTTTATGAGTTTGAGCCCCTCATCAGGCTCTGTGCTGACAGCTCAGAGCCTGGAGCCTGTTTCAGATTCTGTGTCTCCCCCTCTCTCTGCCCCTCCCCTGCTCATGCTCTCTCTCTCTCTCTCAAAAATAAATAAACATTTAAAAAAAGAAGACAAATAAGTTCTAGGGATCTAATGTACAACATGGTGACTACTGTTAACAATATTATGTACATGGAAGTTTCTGAGAAAGTAAATCTTAAATATTCTTACCACATTCACACAATGTAACTGTGTGAGGTGATGGAGGTGTTAACTAACCTTACTGCAGTAACCATTTTGCAACATATATGTATATCCAATCGTTTTGCTGTACATCCTAAACTTACACAATGTCATATGTTCATTTTATCTCAATAGAGCTGGAAAAAACACTTCACAATATGAAAAAAAATTATGATATTCTTACTGGAAAAGCAGAATGCAAAATTACAAGTACAGTATGATTATGCTTAGGTAAAAGTAAATTTTATCCACAGGAGTAAAGATTAAAATAATACCCAAATGTGACTGTAGTTCAGTGTGGGTGGTGAGACTACAGATGGTTTTATCCTCTTTTCCATTTGGATCAAAATGTATTGATGAATTTTTATGGTATAAAAATGTCAGTCATTTGTCAAATAATTCATGTAACACTGATTTCATCACTACTGTGTGCCAGGCCCTATGTATGCCGTTGCTGGAGATTCTGAAATTGTTAGGACCGTATGACAGAGTTTTTGCCCTGAAGAAAATCACAGTATAGAAAGAAGAAAACACATGTTTAAAATATCTAATCATAAGTTCTATCATAGAAGAAGGGACTGGCTACGATTGGTGCTATTGGATCCCAGAAATAGGGCAACTAATTCAGACTGGCTTGGAGGAGAAGAGGGAGCAGGGGCGTATTTCACAGGAGAGCCACCAAATAATGACATGCTATGATGAAAGATTCAAAGAGGGGATTAAGTAGGTCACGTATTCAGATGGCAATATCTTAATAAAATGACTGTCACATGAAATGCTTACAAAAGAGAATTCTAGGATAACTTTCAGGGTTCTGGCTTAAAGGTACTGGTGTCCTTTAGAAAGAAAGGAATCCTGGGACACCTGGGTGGCTCAGTTGGTTAAGTGTCCAACTCTTGACTTGGGATTCAGTCCTGATCTCATGTTCATGACATTGAGCCCTATGTCGAGCTCTGTACTGGCACTGCAGAGCCTGCTTGGGATTTGCTCTCTCTCTCTCTCTCTCTCTCTCTCTCTCTCTGCCCTTCCTCTGTCTCTATCTTTCATAAATAAATAAATAAATAAATAAATAAATAAATAAACTTAAAAAAAAAAAAGCCAGGAATCCTGTTTGGGGACAACATGTTGTCCCCAGTCTCGGCCATGTTGAGTTCAGCATACCTGTGGGCGATACTAATGGAGATGTCTCATAAGAGGTAGAGCTTGGGAGACAGAAGCAGAGATCTTCATTGTGAATTTGGGTGAAGGACCCAGCGAGGATGCAGAGAGTGCGAAATGGAGCCAAGAACCTGGGACAGGGCTCAGAGGAAAACCCACATTTAAAGAAGCACCTGAGAAGAACTTAAGAAACAAAAGCCAAGAGAGAGAAAGGACCAGGAGTCAAGTGGGAGAGAGCTGTGGTTAAAGGTGCCGAGTGCTACAGAGAGTGCCTGAAAATAGGAGTTGAAGTGCCACGTCAGGAGCCAGGCTTTGTGTCCAATCCATGTATGAAGGGAGAGCAAGGTAGGAAGAGACGCTGGGGAGATGGGGGAGAAGATGGGAGTTGGGGAGTGGGGGGTAACAGCTGTCAAGGCATTGTGAAGGTCCAGGGAACTCACATGTGCCAGACCTTAAGGTCATGGTATAAAGGCAAGTAAGACATATATCCCTGCCCTTACTAAATTTAAGATGTTATAGGAGACAGGCAATACCCAAATGACGAGCTAAAGAATAACCCCTTTTCTTAAACCTTTTCCAAACTTGACTCATGGTCACAGCATGAAATATGACAGTTAGGTGGCTCTCAGCAGTACCTGCCTGGCCTTCTGAAACCTGAGCTGGGAGCCCAACCAGACTCAGATAATGTCATTGCCAGAGGTTCGTGTCCTCTTTGTTACATTCAGTTGCACCCCAACGGCTCTGCTGCTAGACTCATTAAATGTTCTCTGTTTCCAGCCACCCTGAACTCCTGCCAGGGCTGTACTGTCATCCAAGAGCCTCTGAGACATTTATCTGTCCCGAGAGAAAAGCAATGTCTATTCAAAGGACAAGTAGACACAGATCTGCTCCCTGCAGGTATGCAAGCCATCTAGGTGTTTTCATGCTTCTCACGGTCCTGACATTGTTTTGTGGTTTCTAGGGTATGTTTTGTTTCCCCACATGAATTGCAGACCCTTGTAAAATCAGGAGATTAAGTCTAGTTTTTCACATGCCCCACAGACTCCAGCACTCGGTACTTTATATAGCCCATGCCCCTTACCCCTGTCTTCGTGCTTTGAATCTGGACATGACGTACAGATCTCAAAGGGTGATCGTGGGACCAAGAGGTGACAAACACAAGGGAAAGGTCAAGAACATCACCAAGTATCCATGACATCATCAAGCTGCCAAATCAATGCCAGCAGCCAGCTAATACAATAATTTATGTTGTGAGAGCCTAAGCCACTCGTAAATTGAGTTTTGTTTCCTGCAGCTACATGTTATCTACCCAGCATCCATCCTGCTATTAGTTCACTAGTAGAATCCTGACTGTGTTCAGACATCCCTCCCTCCCCCACTCAGCTAGGTGCCTCAGGTGAGACTGACTCCAGCTCTCGTTCCGAGGGTGGCGCTGGTTGGCCAAGTGTAATCGCACTACCCTTGCCCATGTAAAAGAGCTGGTGAGGCGGGGGGGGGGGCTGAAATTCATTTTGGGCTTCTGGAGAAAGGCTTCTGTGACAGAGCAGCAAGAAGAGTCTCTCTCTCTCCTTCTGCAGAGACTGCCGTGCCCAGGTGTGATACCTTGAACTACTGCAGTCACCGTGAGGCTCCCCGGAGGATGATGCCAACACAGAAGACGGTGGAGTGAAGAGCCAAAGACAGCCTGGCTCTCTGTGGACATTGCTGCCCCCCTTGGCAGCTTGAGCTTCCTGTACCACCACAATGTAAATTTCTGTACTGTCTAGTATAGTTTGAGTTTGGGATTTGCTGCTTCCCCCCCGAAAGCATGTTTGCAGGCAATGAGGGTATTTTTTTTTTTTTTTACTTTAAGGATACTTTAATTTTTAAATTAATTTTTAAATTTATTTATTTCAATTCAAGTTAGTTAACATACAGTGTCATATTGGTTTCAGGAGCGTGAGGGTATTTTTTAAAGCTTTGTTTGTGATGCTCTAACTCTAGCTTTCTATAACAAAAGGTACATCAAGCATTTTCAAATGCTGAAGAGTATTCATTTCTGCCCTCCTGAAGGTAGGAACTTCGGATACAGACAAAGGTCTAACTCAACAAGTGTCCTGAAGCAAATATTAATTTTATCCCTGGTCAGCCTGACCCAGCCAGAAGAGTGCTCTGATTTGTTAAACTTGTATCCCTAAGGAAGGTAGAGAAATCAAACCAATTATAGGTTATCTTCTGTCTGATGGGGCTTTAGGGGGACATGAGCCAATGAGAAATAAGACTCTTGCTTTTGATAAGACGTGAGGAAGTGAGACCCGTGATTCTTTCTTCGTGGGAGCTGGGGCTGACACAGATGGTATTTCCCTGACCTCTAACATTTCAGTCCCTTCTTGGACTATAAAGATGGGAACCCCAGGGAATGATCTGTGGTTGGTGCAATTAGTACTAATTAATTAAAAGGACTAATTAGTACTATGTCTCTGAGTCATTTCAACCCAAGGAGGAAAATGTCTTGAAACTTGCAAGGTTCAGACAGCTGGCACGGTGTCTGGCACATAAAAGGCACTTGAGACAACATGTTTAATGGATAAATGAGGGAAGCCAGGCAAGTGGAGCCATTTCTCTATCTTCCTCTCCCCCCATCACGCTCGTTCAATAATATGTCCTCTTTTCCTTGTTTGGATGTTCATTGCTGATTACAGCTCAACTATGCACGCAGGTGGTTTAGGGAGACTTGCAGTAGCCTGACTGAGGTCACTGAACTATTCCCAAAGCATTCTGCAGCACAGCACCTCAACCCCTGCACCAAAACTTTAAGCCCAAAACATTTTTAGAAGCTGTGGGCTAGAGGAGGACCCTGCCCAAAATATTGCTTAGGCACCCAGAATTTAAACACACACTCCAGTCCCCGCGTCTGTCGTGCTCTTCTGAGAAGATGGCTGCATGAATCTGTCACCATCACCATGACAGATCCTTCAAAAATAAACTTGGATGGGGCACCTGGGTGGCTCAGTCAGTTAAGCATCAGACTTCGGCTCAGGTCATGATCTCACGGTTCATGGGTTCAAGGCCCGTGTTGGGCTCTGTGCTAATAGTTAGTTTAGAGCCTGGAGCCTGCTTTGGATTCTGTGTCTCTCTATCTCTGACCCTCCCCTGCTCATGCTGTCTGTCTGTCTGTCTCTCTCTCTCTCAGAAATTAAAAAAAATAAATAAAAAAAAAGAACTTGGAACATTTCAGGGAGATAGCTGTGTCCCTTCCCCACTCATAGTGAGATAATCTGGAGACTATGTTCCCATACAAATCTATCAAATGTCCACCCTGCCTTTGAGCCTCTTTGAATGCTGTGTCTTCTTTTTTTTTTTTTTTAATGTTTTATTTATTTCTGAGAGAGAGAGAGAGAAAGACAGTGTGAGCAGGGGAGGGTCAGAGAGAGAGGGAGATACAGAATCTGAAACAGGCTCCAGGCTCTGAGCTAGCTATCAGCACAGAGCCCAATGCGGGGCTCAAACCCACGAACTGTGAGATCATGACCTGAGCCGAAGTTGGACACTCAACCCACTGAGCCACCCAGGCACCCCTGAATGCTATGTCTTCTTAAAGGGCTTAGATTCTACATGTATCTGAATGCAGGTTTCTCCTCACTATCTGAAAATAGAGTATTCCTATGAGAGCTTTTATGCGGTGCTTGGGTGGCTCAATCGGTTAAGTGTCCAACTCTTGCTTTAGGTTCAGGTTACATGAGGTTACGTGAGTTCGGGCCCCATGTTGGATTCTCTCTCTCTCTCTCTCTCTCAACCCTTCCTCTCTGTCTCTCTCAAAATAAATAAATAAACTTTAGCAAAAAAAAAATCTTTCATAAGCAGAAGTGGAGTAAAGTGAAGAAACAGTTTCTATTAATTTACACGAAAAACTTTTTGAGCATTCCCAGACCCCAAAAATAACTTCTCTTAGGCTTTCCTGATACCTTAGGATACATCTTGCTAACTGACTCACGAAACAAATGGAGATAAAGCCCAGATGCTCAGAGACGTAGCTGAAAGCTAAGGCAGCTTGATGCTGAGATGCCAAGTGTAGTCCCCAGGAAGGAGCTGGGTGGGGCCGCTCTCCCTGCTTGGGGTGCCTGCTGCCTCTGTTAACAGCTGCTACAAAACGAACACTGAACGCTGGTTTCCCTTTTTACCTTTTTTTTTTTTTTTTGTAAAAGTGAAAATCCTCTTTGGATTTCTTTCAGTTAGTGAAAACAGGTACTATATAGGTCTTTAGCAAAAGCAAAGCAGAGTAGCGTGAACTTTCAAGAAGCGGAGGATACCTATGCTACACTTCCTAAATAAGCAGCTTAATGAGTGTACAGGGGACTGAATGGTTTCACCTGTTCTAATATATATGTACCTTCTGTGAGTGCCCATGTTCCAGCATAAGAAGCATAATATAGTGCTTGATACAATTTGTGGCATTAATGAATAAATTTCATGGATGACTAGAGTGTAAATAGACATGGAGATTCTTTCCTACTATCTAAGTACCTCACATTTAAAGCAACATATCTCACAGACAGTCAAGCTCACAAAGTGGGTAAAAAATAACAGGGGCGACTGGGTGGCTCAGTTGGCTGAGCATCCGACTTCAGCTCAGGTCATGATCTCATGGTTCATGAGTTCGAGCTCCACATTGGACTCGCTGCTGTCAGTGCAGAGCTCACTTTGGATTCTCTGTCCCTCCCCAGTCTCTCTGCCCCTCTGGCATGTTCTCTCTCTCAAAAATAAACATTAAAAAAAAAAAAAGAAAGAAACAATGTCATGGGAGGCAGGATCTAAATGCTGAAGTTAAAAGGGTTTTCCATCTTATATCATCATAAATAAGTATAACATTTGTTGTTTATCCTATATATATGAATTATTGGTGCTACATATATGACATTGCATTTTATTCTTATAATACCTTGTATAGTGGCTACTACCACTGTAATTCTTGTTCTAAAAATAAGAAAAGTCAGGACCCAGGGGACTAAGTAATTTTTCTGTAGTCACATGGCTAGAAGTGGTCTCTGCATGCCCTTGACCTTATAATCCCATTAGAAGGAGGAGGGTGCCTCAAAGAAATTGATCAGATCTGAAAGAGGCTGCAAGAATAGAGAGAATTTTGAATCAGCTGGAGACTGAAAATATTGCAAAGCTGTACAGATTTCCTTGGGCACTACGAAAACCCATCTTGGCATGGGTTTAGCTGATATTTTGTCCACTTTCCAATGAGAAATTTTCAAATCTTCCCCTATAAAAAAAATACCTCTACTGCTTTCATCTAAGTCATCAGCAACAGTAGTCTTTTGTATGAAGAAAAATACCACGGAAGAAGGATAGAAGGTAAATGCTTACTGTGAGCTACAACCCTATCATGAGAGCAGTCTTATCTAATCTTCACAGCATAGATACCCACCCTGCTCCGCAGGCTCACTCACACAGCTTTGCATCTTGAACTCTGTGCTGGACTCTCCTTTCTCCCAGATGGCCTCTCAGTGCCACCACCATCAGCCTAAATTCTCTTCCGTTAACGTTGGCTCAAACCCACTCACCATTCCGGCCTGCAACGACAATTCCAATAGTTAGCACTTACTGAGCCCTGACTGTATGCCAGACCCTGTGATAAATATTTTAATTATTACTTAACTGCCACAACGATGCAATTGTGGGAGGAACTACTGCTAGTCAATCCATGAGAAAATCAAGTCACAGAGCCGTTAAATAACATCCCACGGTTATATAGCCAGGAAGGAGCAGAAGAGAAATTTCTTTTTACTTGATGGTCAATCACATTTTTTAAAAATCGATTTCATTTTTATTATGAAAATTTTATGGTGTTTTATTTATCTGGTGGTTGTGTTCAAGACACCAGAGAACCTGGACTCAAGGAAATGCATCCACTATACTAACTAGTCAAGTAACTTACATGAATATACTGCCTTTTGGAGATTTCTGTTTTCAAGGTATGTGTTCATTCCATGGCATCACTATTATTATTTTTTTTTTTGATACTCGACTAATGCCCTAATTCTTCCACAGAGCTCTAGGATGCAGCTTAATAGCTGTGGAATGGTTTTAGCTTTATCACAATAGGTAGTAGTGATGCTCTGGAAAAGATTTAAAAACTTGGTTTCTGTAAATAAAAACATTAAATAAACATTAAATTTATTCTATAAATAAAAACATTAAAAACATGGTTTTAAAGAACATCTAATGACATGGAAATAAGTTCATGATATAGTCAATAAAAGCATGGTACAATACCAAATACATAATATCCTCCTGCAATTTAAATTTAAAATATTCACCTATAGATATGTATTTTTAAAATCTGGACATAAGTACAATAAATCTTAAGAGTAGTTGGCTCTAGATAATAGAGTAATAGTGCTTTTCATTTTCTTCTTTATACTTTATCTTTCAGATCTTCTACAATGATCTGTATTGCTTTCATAATCTGAAAACAACAACAAAAAAGATTTCGCCAGTAAAAGCCACTTTGGGGAAAATCACTGAATCTGTGTCTAAGGCAGGAAACGTACAAGGTGAGTCTTGGCATATTGTTTCAGAAGAAAGAAAATGCATGCTCACAGGCTAATGGGATTGTGTCAAAAGGTTTTCAGAACCAGATCAAAGGGCTCCCACTATCCAGAGTCAGAACAATTAGGGCATCAGAAATAATAATGAGTATCACTAATGGCAACACATTGAGTAATAATGATAGAAAAAAAAGAGAAAGGGAAAATAAAGGAGAGAAGACTTGCTAGATAAGAAACGTTGACATTAAGGGTAGTTACAAAAAAAATCATTTTGCAACCTCCAATGTAATCATTGATTAAGACAAGAATGATCAATAGATGCTAAAACTATCAGGAAAGGTTGCTGGGGGACTAGACACGGTCAGTGTACAGACCATTTATTTATTGCAAAGAGAAGACTGTTCTTTAACAAGGAAGGGATTTGGCAGATCTTACCTTAGACAAAAGATCAAACTTCATATCACTAAATGTGCAGCAATCTGACAGCATGTGCCTTCTGATACGATGCGACATGAAGTTCACAACATTTCTGAAGTATTCTTGGCAAAGATATTTAACCTGAATCCAATCAAGCCTCTAGACTTGAATTGAAGAGAGAGAAACAAGTCAAATATCCCAGGAGCAAACAATAAGACAAATTCAGAATGTGATACACTCTGTAAGACAATTGTCTTAGATTCTTCAAAAAGATGGTATAATGAAAAGGGCAGGATTACATTTTTTTCCAAATGTAGTACACCTTCGGGTTTTTTAGAGCAGTTTTAGGTTTACAGAAAAACTGAGCACAAAACACAGGATCTCATATGCCCTCTCCCAATCCCCCTGCACAGCCTTTTTTATTATTAATACCTTGAATTTTTTATATTTATTGCAATTGATTAACCGATATTAACACATTGTTATTAACTAAAGTCCATAATTTACATTAGGGTTTACTATTTGCATTGTACAGTCTATGGGTTTTGACAAGTGTATAATATCATGCACCTGCCATTCTAGTATCATCAGAATAACCTTCACTGCCGCCACCCCCCCCAAATCCTCTGTGCTCCACCTATTCATCCCTTTCCCTTCGCCCCTTGGCAACTACTGATCTTTTTACTATCTCCATAGTTTTGCCTTCTCCAGAATGTCATAAAGTTGGAATCATACACTATGTAGTCTTTTGGGACTGGCTCCTTTCACAAAGCAATATGCATTTAAGAGATGGGATTACTCTTAAAAGTTATCAAATGTGGTAACACATGAACTTACGTTAGATCTGAATTTTTTAAAAAGTGGGAGGGATATAAAAGACATTCTTGGGATAATTGGGGAAATTTTAATATGGACAGGATATTAGATGATATTGAGGAATTATTAATCATTCTTCAGACATGATCATGGTATTTTGGTTAAATCTAAAAAATGTCCTTATTCTTAGGAGATGTAGCTGAAGTATTTAGATATTAAGTATCATGACATCTGTATTTATTTGCAAGTGCTACAATACACATGTGTGTGATTGTATGTGTGGATTTGAGGGGTGGTTGAGAGAGATAAAGAGACAGACAAAGAGAGAGAGAGAGAGAGAATATGGCAAAACAGCAATAGCACTATTCCTGAAACTAGAAAGATATATAGGTACTCCTATGACTTCAGCTTTTTGTATCTGTTTGACATTTAACCCTAAAATATTAAAAAATTTACTTGCCTTTGCTGTAAAGTCTCTTTGGGGTAAGTTCTACCAGAATCATTAGCTGTGTTCCTCATTGTGACTCTAACTCAAGAGGGCTCCTCACTTAGCACAAATCTGAGGCTCAGTTGCCTGTGATTAGTGCACTCAGTAAGCATACTAGTGGATATTCAGTTGTCTCCAATTATTCTTGTTTACAAATAATGTAGCAATGAAGATTCTTGCACATATATTCTTGGGCACTTATGCAATAGTTTTTTCTAATGTATTATTCCTAAGCATTGCAATGCTGGATGAAAGAGGTATGTACATTTTCAAACTTACGGGATATTACCAAAGGCTTATCCAAAGGGGGCTAATTTTTATCTCTATGAAATGAAACAAATGAGAGTTTCTATTTCTTTTCCACCATGTTCACTCTTACATTTATTTATTCAGTCTAGAATTCTTTATTGAGCAACTGTATATACCAGGTACTATCCTCAGTACTGAAAATATAGTAGCAAAGCACAGTCTCTGTCTTCAGTGAACTTATGTTTTAAGAGTAATGACTGGGAGAAGAAGAAGACAAACAATTGACTAATATATGTGTCAGGTGGTTGTAAGTGTTATAAAAAAAAAAGCATGGTAAGACAGAGTGCAAATTTTAGGCAGGGTGGTGTGGTAACCTTGGCCATGGGGGCAGAGCCATAGGCCTACCTTGAGCCACAGAAGATTACTTCTAGGCCTTGAAACCTTACTTGATTTTAATATTGCGTAGGACATGTGGCTCTCTTCTGCCTTCCATTTTCTCTTTTGTAACAGTAATGTCTATAACCATTACCCTATGCCTGTTCCATCATTGCATTCTGGAAGCAGATAACTTTTCTAGTTTCATGGATCACATGGAGAAGAATTTTGCATCAGGATGGATCATACCCAGAGTGTCCCGCATGCCTAGTTTAGATAATGTAGATAATGAGATATGGGACATGGAAGCGGATAAAATTTAGATGAGATTTTGGCCTTGAAGTGATGCTTTAATGGGTTGAGACTTGTAAATGTATGAATTGGGTGAATAGATTTGCTTGTGGGACACACATCAATCTTTGGGGGCCAGAGGGCAAACTGTTAATAGGCTAAAATATACTCCCCTCCAAAGATTCACAACCTAACTCCTGGAACTGGTTAATTTGACCTTATTTGAAAAAAGTCTTCAAAGATGTGATTAAGGACCTTAACATAAGGAGACTATCTCGGATTATCTAGGTGGGCCTTTCCACTTATAAGGGTCCATATGAGAGGGAGGGAAAGACGATTACATACAGAAGAGGCAGAGATTGCAGTCATTGCAGCTCCAAGTCAAGGAATGCTGGTGGTACCAGAAGCTGTCAAGGCAAGGAACTAATTCTCCTCTAGATGATGAGCCTCTAGATGATGCACAGTCCTGCTGACATCTTGGTTTTGGCCTAGTGATACTGATTTCAGATTTATGGCCTCCAGATTTGTGAGAAAATACATTTCTGTTGATTTAAGCCATGCAGTTGTGGTCATTTGTTACAGGAGCCACAGGAAACTAATCCAGGCAGTCAGGGAGGTCACATTTCAAGGGAGAGCAGGGGAGTGAGCCACAAAGCTATGTGGGTAAAATGTACTCCAGAAGGAGATAATAGCAAGTGCCCAGGAAGGCCCATGTTTAAATAGCAAAGAAGGCAGTGTGAGTGACTGGAGGAAGAAAAGAGAAAGTAATCAGAGATTAAATCAGAGAGCTGAGGATAAGGGACAGAAGATGGTGCAGACCTTGCAGATGGGAAGGCACTAAAAGCATCTTGAGCAGAGGAATGACATGATATGACTTATGTTAGACTCCTTTTCTGGGGGCTGTGTCAAGAATCGACTATGAGGGACCAGTGTGGAAATAGAAAGACTAGTTAAAAGTCTCTTGCTAATGTCCAGGAATGAGGCAATGGTGACTTGAATGTAGATAGTAAGCAGAGGAAGTAGTGAGAAGTGATTAGATTAATAAACATTTCAAAGAGATCCAGGTTTGCAGGCAGATTGTATGTGGAGTGTGAGAGAAAAAGAGGAGTCAGGGCTGAACTGGCCTGATTTTTGGCCTGAGCAATGGAAAAGACAGGGTCACCATTTCTTAAAATGAAAAGACTGTGAGAAGAGCACATATGGAGGCTGAGGAATGAAGACATTAGTTCTGGGGATATAAAGTCTGACACGCCTATTAGACATTTGGAATGGTTAGTAGGCAGTTGCTTATCTGAGCATGGCATCAGGGGAGACCTCCAGGCTGAAGATACAAATCTGCAAGCCATCAAGAAAGAGATGGAATTTAACATGTTGGAACTGATTGAGATTAGCTAAGCAGTGGGTGCAGATGAAGAGGAAAAGACAGGTGGAGAACTTAACCGTGAGGGATATCAACACACAGACATCATCAGCAAGCAGAGAAACTGGCCAACAACAACAATAAAAGAAAACAAGATAAGACAAAAGCCAAAACCAATCAAACAAACAAAAACCAGCTGAGAAGGAAGGGCCAGTGAAACAGGAAAAGAACTAAGTAGTGTTCTGCAGTGAGCAGTACCTGAAAATGTCCCAGGGAAATGATTTTTAAACTGGAATTCTCCATCTGGCCAAAGTGTCAATCGAATGTGAGGATGATCTGCAAGGGAGCTGACCACTGAAGAGGTCATGAAGCCTAGGAAATAGGAGCTCAGAGGGAATTCCTGAGATGATGGCGAAGGAAGGAAACAGAAATCTCTGGGAGAAAGGCGCTTTCCCTGGGGGGAAACAGAATTGACAGTTGTCTGATACACTTGGAAATTGATGTATGCAGATATGAGTGTGTGTGTGTGCGTGTGTATGTGTATGTGTGTGTTTGGGAGGGAGGTGGGGACTAGGAAGGAGAGGATGAGCCAGTTTTTTTTTGTTTTGTTTTTTTGTTTTTTTTTTTACAAATAGTTTATTGTCAAGTTGGTTTCCATATAACACCCAGTGCTCATCCCCACAAGTGTCCCTCTCCGTGCCCATCCCCTCCCCCCCCACACATCCATCAGTCCTCAGTTTTTGTCAGCATTAAAGAGTCTCTCATGGTTTGCCTCTCCCCTTTTCCCCCANAGAATGAGCCAGTTTTAAACTACTATGGTGGGAAGTCAACAGGTAGGAGTTAAAATTGATAAGTCAAAATTGCAATTTAAGAACATTCACTTGAATATTGGGAGAAAGAGCCAAAGAGGTGAATGTGGTTGTCACTGGGGAACAGGAATCAAGAGAGGGATGGAGTGTGATGATGGGCTTTGTTTTTTTTTTCTTACAAAACTTTATGTACAAAATAATTCTTAAGTATGTGCACATAATATTTATTTTAAAACATTAATTTAAAAAGAGCAAAAATGGGGGCACTTGGGTGGCTTAGTCGGTTAAACGTCCGACTTTCGCTTAGGTCATGATCTCGCAGTTCGTGGGTTCGAGCCCCGTGTCGGGCTCTGTGCTGACTGCCAGCTCAGAGCCTGGAGTCTGTTTTAGAGTCTGCGACTCCCTCTCTCTCTGACCCTCCCCTGCTCACGCTCTCTCTCTCTCTCTCTCTCTCTCCTAGAAATAAATAAAACATTAAAAAAAAAAGAGCAAAAATGGGTGGCTGGGTGGCTCAGCAGGTTAAGCATCCAACTCTTGTTTCAGCTCAGGTCATTATCTCACAGTTCCATGAGTTTGAGCCCCACATTGAGCCCTGCATAGGGCTCCACACTGTTGGTGTGGAGCCTATTTGGAATTCTCTATCTCCCTCTCTCTCTCTGTCCCTCCCCTGTTCTCTTTCTCATAAATAATCTTAAAATAAAATAAGCAAAAGATAGGTATTATGTAATCAAGTGAACACAATTTCTCGAACTCACCAACTGTGAGAGCTGAAATCAAGACTTGACACTTAACAGACTAAGACATCCAGGCACCCTGGTGCACAAAAGTTTTAATTCCAGGGTAAACTTACCAATTTCCTTTGTGGTCTATATTTAGTATCCTCTTTAAAAGAGCATTCCTTCCTTTTGCTCTAAAATTATTATCCATTCTTTCTTACTAAAGACCAATAAATTTGTTAAAATGAAAACTTTATTTTAAAATAAAAGATGATGACACTCAACCTCTCTTTTCCCACAATTTTCTAACTTCCTTGGACAAAAGGTCAAATCATTTTTTCTCAAAGAGAGGATATCTATCAAATCATTCCAAATTCCTTTTTGGAATGTCTCTTGGGTACTTTGAAACAGCCCTCTAGCAACTTTGAAATATGAAAGTATTTTTTATGGGATGATAGTTCTGCTGAAGGAAAGAACAATAAAGTATAAACTGGACTTTACTAATTACCAAGAATCTTTATCCCTAGAACTAACTGCTTAATTGTAATGGAGTTCCAGAACTGGATATGGTTGCTTAACCCTTTGCTGCTCAAGGTGTGGTCCATGAACTAGTAGGTCAGCCTCACCAGGGAACTTACTAGAAATAGGGTCTCGGGCCCTGCCCCAGACCTACTGAATCAGAGCCTTCATTTTAACAAGGACCCTAGGTGATATCCATGCTCATGGAAGTTTGAAAATTATGGGCTTACCTCATGAGACAAAGAAGTACCCAAGAGACAAATCTCTAATAATTTTCTCTGAGCGTGGTGGTTCTCACACTTCCTTGTGCATTGGAATCACCTGGAGAGCTTTCAACACCACTGATGGCTGAGGCCCACTCTAAGAAACTCAGATATGATTGACCTGGAATGCACACTAGGCACTGACAAATTTCAAAGCCATGTTCACACAAGGTTGAAAGCCCTTCCCCAGAAAAACCTATGAGTTAGAAATGCTCTGAGCTGCCAGTAACAGCAAACCCCAGTAGTGGTGGCTTAAGCCAGTGGTTCTCAAACTTTGCTGTACATCAGACTCACTTGTGGAAATTTAAAAAATCCTGATGCCTAGTCTGAAACCCAAGAGATGGGTGCAGTTTGATGGTAGATATTTTCAGGCTCCTTTAGTAGTTCCATCATGTTAACTAGTAACCAGGTCTTCTTTCCCCCTTCTGTCTTCCACCAAATGGAACTGTAGCTGGGATTTTACAGCCCTCTTTGCAGCCTCTGTAGCCATGTGCCTAATTTCTTGCCAATGGAATATGAGTAGAAGTGTGTGCCACTTCTGGGCCAGTCCCATAAAGCTTCTTAGATGTGCTCCTCCATACCCCTTCACCTCCTTCCTGCTGGGAACGGTTATGACCAGAGTAACCTTAACTCTAGAGAACAATATGGATGGTNTGTATTAGAGGAAGGGATATATATATATATATATCATCTTTAAGGAGTCATCCTTGCACCAAAACGTGTTGACTTAATTAATTACAGGAGGAATATATATATTTTTGTTTATTTATTTTGAGAGGTGTGGTGACTGGCAGAGAGACACGGAGAAAGAGAAAGAAAGAATCCCAAGTAGGCTCCACACAGTCAGCACAGAACCCAATGTGGGGCTCAAACTCACTAACCGTGAGATCATAACCTGAGTCAGAATTAAGAGTCAGATGCATAGCTGACTGAGCCACCCAGGCACCCCAGTTATAGAAGGAATATTTTAGGGGAAGGGGTATAACCTTCTTTCTCAGCTTCTAAAAGGGCTAGTATCCAAAATCTATAAGGAACTCACCAAACTCCACAGCCAAAAAACAAACAATCCAGTGAAGAAATGGGCAGAAGACATGANTAGAACCCTTATTTCTATAAATTTGGAAATCCATATCCTCTGTCCTAAAAGGTAACCTTAAAATCATCTGAAGGTAAGTTTTCCTGATTGAATAGTGCTTCGGAATTCATCCTATTAAGACTTAGACCCCAGTATTTAAATGTCTTTTTCTCAAGGGTACTTTTTAGATCCAAAGGAGAAGCCTGCAGCAGAAGCTTGTCTGCAGTATTCTAAATATTGGCAGTTCCAGTGTCGGCACACGGCACACCCAGCCCCAAGCAGCCTTGATTTACAGCAGCAGAGTCTGGGCAGAGAATCCAGCAGCTCTTGCCACACATGACAGAACGCAGAGCCCAAAGCACACGGACCATGTGGCGTGAGGACCGGGGCAGAGCTACGAGAATAAATGGGGAGCCAATGGCAGAGCTCTGTGGGCATTGCTCGTCCTTCTCTCTGACCATGCTCTGTGGCCATGAATCTTATTTTCCAGTTCCAGTCTTTCACAAACAGGTTAATCATTGCTCTTCCTAAGAGAGAGAGAGGAAGAGAAATTATTTAAATTCACTCAGAGGCTGAGAGTAATCATACTAATGCAATAGTTCAGATGTTATTTTGGGGCAGGATTGCTATTAGTCTGCCATAACTCATCTGTAAGTTCTGTAATAAGCTTTCCTGCCATTATTTATTATTTGTTTTACAGCACAAAATATGCAAAGTGTAGGCTGAGAAATGAAAGCAGTATATAGAACTTGTGCCTAAAATTCTGGATTAAATTTATTTAGGGTCTTTATTGTCTTCAATTCAAGTAATATTTTTGGATTTCCAAGTATGGATAGAGCACCGTGCTAGGCACTAGCAAGTGGATGGGATACAGGAAAAGAGAATCAGATGTTTATTGAGCCCATAATCTGGTCAATGCAGATAATATGGATTTTTTAAAGTTTATTTATTTATTTTGAGAGAGAGAGAGCGAGCGTGCGCACACAAGTAGGGGAGGGGCAGAGAGAGAGGAAGAGAGACAATCCCCAGCAGGCTTCGTGGTGCTAGCACAGAGCCCAACACGGAGCTCAAACTCATGAAACTGTGAGATCGTGACCTGAGCTGAAACCAAGATTCAGACAGTTAACCAACTGAGCCACCCAGGTGCCCCAATAATTTGGGATTTCTAATGGGTCCTGGCATGAACAGACACAAATGGGTAGCATATTTTTTTACAGCTTTACTAGATATAATTGCTAAATAAAAATTGTATACACTTCAGGCGTCCAATGTGATTTGATTTATGTATACATTTCGAATTGTTTAATCAAGCTGATTAACATAACCATCTTCTCACTATTACTATTTTGTGTAAGAACAATTAAGACCTGTTCTTTTAGCACATTTCAGGTGTACCATACATTACTGTTAACTACAGTCACCATGCTGTACATGAGCTATTCGGAAATTTACTCATCTGGCATATCTGAAACTTTATACCCTTTGATGGACATTTGCTCACTTCCCTCACCCCTCAGCCCCTGGCAACCACCACTCTTCTCTCTGCTTCTAAGAGTTTGACGCCTGTAAATTCTACACAGAAGTGACATCATGCAGTATCTTTCTGTGTCTAGCTTATTTAACTTAGCATAATGTCCTCCAGTTTTATCCATGTAATTGCAAATGATGAGAATTCTTTCCTTTTAAAAGCTGAATAATATTCTACCGTGTGTGTGTGTGTGTGTGCGTTACATTTTCTTTATCCATCATCCATCAATGGACACTTAGTTGCTTCAGTATCTTGGCTATTGTGAATAATACTGCAATAAATATTTGAGTACAGATATCTCTTCTGCATTGTGATTTAATTTCTTTTGGACATATACTCAGAACTGGAATGGCTTGACTTAAATCTCTATTTTTATATTCCAAGGAACCTCTATACTTCTTTCCATAATGACTATACCAGTAGTGCACAAAGGTTCCCTTTTCTCCACATTCTCAACACTTATCTTTTGTCATTCTGATAACAGCTGACCTAACAAGGATGAAGTATGTAGTTTAATTTGTACTTCCCTGATGATGAGTCACATTGAGCACCTTTCATATACTTGTTGCCCATTTCTGAGTCTTCCTTTGGGAAATGTCTATTCAGATCCTTTAACCATTTTTAAAATTTCGGTTGTTTTCTTGCTTTGAGTTCTCTGAGTTCCTTGTAATATTTTGGCTATTAATTCCTTATGAGATTCATGGTTTGCCAATATTTTCTCCCATGCTGTATGTAGGTTGTCTTCACTGTGTTAATTGTTTCCTTTGCTGTGCAGAAGCTTTTTAATTTGATGCAGCCTCATCTGTCCATTTTCTGTTGTCATTGCCTATGCTTTTGGGGTCATATCCAAAAAAAAAAAAATCACTGCCCAGACCAATGTCAACAAACTTTTCCTTTATGTTTTCTCCTAGTATTTCTCCTAGTATTTTCTCCTAGTATTTTTATAATTTTAGGTCTTGTGTTTAAGTCTTTAATCCATTTTGAGCTGATATTTGTATATAGCAAGAGATAATGCTCTTATATATAATGCTTTTGTATATAGCAAGAGATAATGCATTTCTTCTGCATACGGATATCCAGTTTTCCCAATATCATTTGTTAAAAAGGTCATCCTTTCCCAATTGTTTGTTTGTGGCAGCTTGTCAAAGATCAGTTGACTACACGTGCATATGTTTATTTCTGTGTCATCTATTCTGTTCCATTGGTCTAAACATCTGTTTTTATATCAGTACCATACTGTTTTGATCACTATAGCTCTGTTGTATATTTTGAAACCAGGCAATGTAATGCCTCCAGCTTTGTTCGTCTTGTTACAGATTGCCTTTGATGAAAGCAGCATATTAAGAAATACTTTGAGGCTAAATGAGAGCATGGATTGATAAGTGTGAGCTCCTGTTGTCATGGAAGCCTTGTCCAAGGAGTAGTGCCCTAGAATTTGAATATAATCTAGAAGCATGGGCTCAGCATCTGGATTCAGGTTCTGGTGCTACCATGTTCCAGCTGTGTGAACCTGGCAAGCTACTTAACTCCTCTGTGCCTTGGTTTCCTCATCTATAAAATGGGTGTGAGTGACATCTACTTCACAGGGTAGGGTTCTGAAAAGTAAATGGAAAAGTACTCAGGCCAACCATACCACTAGGGTCATCCAAGTGTGAAATATTAGTATTCTTATTGTTTTGAGGGGCTCAGAGGAAGGAGGAGCAACATCAAAGGTTTATGGTAGAAGATGATAGAAGCCATCTGTTGCAGGACAAGAGCGATTAGCATGGGGTTGTCAGCCTCCCACACTCCATCCGTTTGCTCACTTGGCTCTTGGAGCCGCAGGGTGTGGGCCAAGAGAGAGAAATGAAGGGGGACATAGGACTTGCTCTAGTTGATCTCTTGTGTTGCCTTTGATGTTTTTCAAGAGGTTCCGGTAGGGTTTGAATTGCTTTTCAATTATTCTTGCCCTCTAACTCCTCTTTCTTTAAAGGTGACACAGGATAGAGACTGTTAAGAGGGGCTCCTGGTTATTTCCTCCTAATGTGAAGTGACTTCAGCCACATCTGAACTCTTGGGCCACTTTGTTTGAACTAAATTTTAAACTCTTGCTTAGTCTGTAACGTAGTATGTTCACTTCTGCACATGTGTTGTTATGCCTCTGATAAACCCCATAAGGGTGAAGGCTCGGCCTTATTTGCTCGACATTCTGACCAGAGACCTTTACAGAGTAGCTTCTCATAATTATTGTTGACATAGGGAAAAGAGTATTTTCAGGGCACCTGGGTGGCTCAGTCGGTTAAGCGTCCAACCTCGGCTCAGGTCATGATCTCATGGTTCATGGGTTCAAGCCCCACATTGGGCTCTGTGCTGACAGCTCAGAGCCTGGGGCCTGTTTCAGATTCTGTATCTCTCTCTCTCTCTNCTTTCCATAATGACTATACCAGTAGTGCACAAAGGTTCCCTTTTCTCCACATTCTCAACACTTATCTTTTGTCATTCTGATAACAGCTGACCTAACAAGGATGAAGTATGTAGTTTAATTTGTACTTCCCTGATGATGAGTCACATTGAGCACCTTTCATATACTTGTTGCCCATTTCTGAGTCTTCCTTTGGGAAATGTCTATTCAGATCCTTTAACCATTTTTAAAATTTCGGTTGTTTTCTTGCTTTGAGTTCTCTGAGTTCCTTGTAATATTTTGGCTATTAATTCCTTATGAGATTCATGGTTTGCCAATATTTTCTCCCATGCTGTATGTAGGTTGTCTTCACTGTGTTAAAGCTTTTTAATTTGATGCAGCCTCATCTGTCCATTTCTGTTGTCATTGCCTATGCTTTTGGGGTCACATCCAAAAAAAAAAATCACTGCCCAGACCAATGTCAACAAACTTTTCCTTTATGTTTTCTCCTAGTATTTCTCCTAGTATTTTCTCCTAGTATTTTTATAATTTTAGGTCTTGTGTTTAAGTCTTTAATCCATTTTGAGTTGATTTTTGTATATAGCAAGAGATAATGCTCTTATATATAATGCTTTTGTATATAGAAAGAGATAATGCATTTCTTCTGCATACGGATATCCAGTTTTCCCAATATCATTTGTTAAAAAGGTCATCCTTTCCCAATTGTTTGTTTGTGGCAGCTTGTCAAAGATCAGTTGACTACACGTGCATATGTTTATTTCTGTGTCATCTATTCTGTTCCATTGGTCTAAACATCTGTTTTTATATCAGTACCATACTGTTTTGATCACTATAGCTCTGTTGTATATTTTGAAACCAGGCAATGTAATGCCTCCAGCTTTGTTCGTCTTGTTACAGATTGCCTTTGATGAAAGCAGCATATTAAGAAATACTTTGAGGCTAAATGAGAGCATGGATTGATAAGTGTGAGCTCCTGTTGTCATGGAAGCCTTGTCCAAGGAGTAGTGCCCTAGAATTTGAATATAATCTAGAAGCATGGGCTCAGCATCTGGATTCAGGTTCTGGTGCTACCATGTTCCAGCTGTGTGAACCTGGCAAGCTACTTAACTCCTCTGTGCCTTGGTTTCCTCATCTATAAAATGGGTGTGAGTGACATCTACTTCACAGGGTAGGGTTCTGAAAAGTAAATGGAAAAGTACTCAGGCCAACCATACCACTAGTGTCATCCAAGTGTGAAATATTAGTATTCTTATTGTTTTGAGGGGCTCAGAGGAAGGAGGAGCAACATCAAAGGTTTATGGTAGAAGATGATAGAAGCCATCTGTTGCAGGACAAGAGCGATTAGCATGGGGTTGTCAGCCTCCCACACTCCATCCGTTTGCTCACTTGGCTCTTGGAGCCGCAGGGTGTGGGCCAAGAGAGAGAAATAAAGGGGGACATAGGACTTGCTCTAGTTGATCTCTTGTGTTGCCTTTGATGTTTTTCAAGAGGTTCCGGTAGGGTTTGAATTGCTTTTCAATTATTCTTGCCCTCTAACTCCTCTTTCTTTAAAGGTGACACAGGATAGAGACTGTTAAGAGGGGCTCCTGGTTATTTCCTCCTAATGTGAAGTGACTTCAGCCACATCTGAACTCTTGGGCCACTTTGTTTGAACTAAATTTTAAACTCTTGCTTAGTCTGTAACGTAGTATGTTCACTTCTGCACATGTGTTGTTATGCCTCTGATAAACCCCATAAGGGTGAAGGCTCGGCCTTTTTTGCTCGACATTCTGACCAGAGACCTTTACAGAGTAGCTTCTCATAATTATTGTTGACATAGGGAAAAGAGTATTTTCAGGGCACCTGGGTGGCTCAGTCGGTTAAGCGTCCAACCTCGGCTCAGGTCATGATCTCATGGTTCATGGGTTCAAGCCCCACATTGGGCTCTGTGCTGACAGCTCAGAGCCTGGGGCCTGTTTCAGATTCTGTATGTCTCTCTCTCTCTGACCCTTCTCTGCTCACATTGTCTCTCTCTCTCTCTCTCTCAGAAATAAATAAAACATTAAATTTTTTTTTAAAAAAGAGTATTTTCTAGGGTCGGTGATAAGCCCACTACTTGGAAAAGAGGGTTCCAACCTTAAGTAGTGGAGGTCCTAAGAATTGTATAATCCTAATCTTGAGCAGGATTTCTATTCATTCCAGAAACTTAATGGGCATCTTTAATCTGAAGACAAAAATGTCTACTTGCTTTCATTTCAGATGCCGGCATTGGGTAGAATCAAGCCTCAGCCAGCCCTGGTTTCCTCCCAAGGTATGGCACTTTATGAAGAACGTGCTTGAGCTGGGGCAGTAATGATGTTAATGCAATTGGCTTCCCAGTCAGGTAGCTGTGAGCAGAATTTGAAGGCAGGGATAGATATTTTCAGATCAAGTTCACTTTCAGCCTGTGGTGCTAAGAAACCTCTTCACTATACAGTATTTACAAAGCAACTCAAAATCCCAATTACGGTTCAGAAAATATCACAGGAGAGAAAAAGATCCAGATAAATTTTGGATGTCAATGATCCTTCCCAGGGCTATTATTGCATAAGAAATTTTTAGAATTCAAAATAGAGGCTTAGAGAAATACTTGAACATTTATAGCATTTCGTTTCACTCTTTCCCACTAACCCCCAGGCCAGTGGGGATTAACGATGAGAAGGCAAGTTTCAGTGGCATCCGTTGAAAGAAGGGTTTCAGGGAAATAAGAAGTATAAGGTAAATCTCGTTAAGCAGAGTGTGACCTATTTGCTAAATGCCATTTTGAATCTGGAGGCTACAAAACAGTTGCTTTCAACCCTGGCTGCCCATTAGAGTCATTATTTATTTTTTTCCTGCTTGTCTTTATCTTTACTTTTTATTAAAATATGACACATGTTCAGCGAAGTACACTAATCTTAAGTGTGCAGCTTGATGAATTTTCACAAGGGCAACTACCTGTGTACACCAACCATCAGATCAAAATATAGAATATTCTAGGACCCCAGAAGCCTCCCCTGAGGTAACCACTCTTTTAATTCCTGTCACCATGGACACATTTTGTTTGCCCTTAAACTTCATATAAATAAGAACATACAATATGCATTGTTTTTTTTTAAATTAATGTTTACTTATTGAGAGACAGAGAGAGAAAGACAGTGCGTGAACAGAGGAGAGGCAGAGAGAGAGGGAGATACAGAATCCAAAGCAGGTTCCAGGCACAGAGCCCAATGTGGGGCTTAAACCTACAAACTGTGAGATCATGACCGGAGCCAAAATCGGATGCTTAACCAACTGAGCCACCCAGGAGCCCCTGCATTCTGGTTTTTTAACTGAATATAATGTCTATGTGATCTATCTATATTGTTGCATATATAGTTTGCTCTTTTATACCATATGTAATATATACATTATACACTATGTAGTAGTATTCCAACATATGAATATACCACAGTTTATTTATTCTACTGTTTCTTTTTTTTTTTTTTTTTTTTTTCTGTTTTGTCTAGATT
>NW_027529533.1:674224-685674 GCF_008692635.1 Crocuta crocuta
TCTCACGGTGAAGCAGATGGTTTGTCTTTATGTGCATGAAATATCTCTGGAAGGCACTGTTAACCATTACTCTGGGAAGGAAAACCAAGTTATTACAGGGCAGGGATGAGGCATAAATTTACTTTCCACATACAACTCTCTGTGCTTTTGACTGTCCAGTGTATCTGCTATAAATAATACATAAATTTGAGTAGTAAACATTTCCTTTAAGTCTTTCTGTGTCTCAACTCTAGAAATTCATTCTACTGCTGATGGACATTTGGATTGTTCCAAGTTTTTGAGTGAATAATCTTGTACATACCTTTTGGTGCCAGAGACACCCAATTCTCTTGGGCATATACCTAGGAGTGGAATTGCTCAGTTGCAAGGAAGGCATATGTTTAGCTTTAGTACATACTGTCAAGCATTTTCCAAGATGGTTATATGAATTCATATTCCTACCAGCAACATATGAGAATTGCAATTGCTCTAGATCTTCTCCAAAGGCTAATATTAGTCGATTTTTAAAAGTTTCGCCTAGGGAGCTTTAAACGATAGCATTTCCGGAGACCCTTCCATAATTCTTCTGGGGCATAACTCACACATGGGTACTTTTGGAAATTCTCTCAGGCTATTCCAATGTGCATCCAGGGCTGAGAACCACAAATCTGAATAATATCCTTACTTGCCTAGCCATCAGAATCAGTGGGAGAATTGTAAAACATATAGGCTCTTGGGTCTTGTCCCAGACCTGCTGAATCAGATGCTCCAAGAGAAAACCTATGGTTTGAACTAGCTCTTGGAGTGATTTGGATGCAACTGGCCCTACATTTGACAACCACAGATTTAAGATATGTTCATTAAAAACTTTAGACTTTTTTTTTCATTGAAGAAGACATACGCAGTTAAAAGCAAAGAGAAAATTAAAGCAGTTCATCTGCATACACAATGGAAAGGAAGCCTTCTCCTAACCCAGGCTCCCAGGGTCCCTCCACAGAGGTGACTGCACTGTTGAGTTTCATGTTTTGTGTGTATTCTAAGCATTTGGGGAACATACCATATTTGTTAAGATACTTTATGTTGCAAGTCATGGAAAACTCTTCACATATTGGCTTTCGTTTTTAAAAGAAGGTGGAAAGAATTGATTTCCAGAACTGAATAGTCTGGAATTAACCCTGCCTCCAGGTACACTAAGAGCCCAAGACTCAAATTCCGAGTCTCAGCTTTTTACATCTTTTGGCTATCTCTTTATGGTCAGGTCCATTCCCTTAATGGCAGCAAAATGGCCTCATGGTTGTTTCTGGCCTCAGAACCTAGCCCTCTCACAAACTGTGTCCTTTCTCTACAAATTCTGGTATTTTTTCTGTCTCACTAATCTGAATTGGGTCACACACTCATCCCTGAACGAATCACTGGAAATGGAAGGTGTCCCCTACCACTGAAGACTAGATCATTTTACTGAAATGTACGATTATAAATGTGAATGGATTTCCCAAAGGAAAATCAAATGCATGTTCACAGAGTAATCATGGCTAACCTTTAATATCATTTACTATGTAACATCACACTCTATCAAAAACATTTGAGAAAAGCATGTTATAGCCCTCTGGTCAAGATAGATTGTCCCAGGAGGTCTGGCCTAAACCTCAAAAGGTCCTTGCAATGTTTTTTCCATTGTCTTTTTCCTCTTTGTGGTAGAAGCAGGAAATGGAGGGGATGCTCAGGGGCAGAAGCTGGGGGGAATCTTGGAGGTGACGGATAGTTCATTTGTGGAGTCTGTGCTCACTCTTGTGTTTAGGTCTCCATCTCCCCACTTGGAAATGAGTTGGCTGAATTCCATTTATTTCTCACTTAATAGGCATCCACCTCTTTATGAAGTTGAGGTTAAGGTAGCTTCATTAACAGCTGGCCTTCATACACATGCTCCTGAATAGTCTCATCATTAACAGTACCCCCTGTGGTGGCAGGGTTAGTAAAACAACTCTGTGATGTTAAGGGTTACCCTTACAGCCCCATTTAGCTCCTCCAGACAACCTCCTGGTCACCTTTTGTTAGGACTAGTTCTTCCTTAAGGTCATCCATTAGGAAATTCAGGAGTCTCCTACTCCAGCACTGAAGCTGGGCAGGACTGTAACCGACCAAAGCAAAACAGCTTCTATTCTAATGTTTGTTTGTTTTGAGAGAGAGCGTGAGAGCTGAGAGCAGGGGCAGAGAGAGAATCTCAAGCAGCCTCCATGCCATCAGTGTAGAGCCCTCAGGAACTGTGAGATCATGACCTACACTGAAATCAAGTGGCAGGCACTTAACCGAATGAGCCACCCAGGTGCCCCTAAATGGCTTCTATTGTAAATGGTTAACATATGTCCTACTAATGGCTTACTTAACACTTACAAGCAACTCTGAAATTACAAGATTTGTCTGAGCAATCCTAAAAATGGTTTCCTTCCTATTTCTATTAATCAGTTGTGGCTGGTATATTAGGTATTGTCTAAAATTAGAATTGAAATTGTATTACTTTAAATGGATTAATAAACAGCTTTTTTGGGGGGAGGTGGGAGGGTTGGTAACAATATTGTACACTGTTGTGTTTACTACAACCTTCCTTATATATTCATTTTATATGACCTATTTTTATATCATAATGCTTTTGATAGACATAACTTATCCCAATGGACTCTACTACTATTAGTACTATTGATTATTTTTATAAATTTGCTTAGTTTTTCTCTACCATAATAGTGGAAATCCTCTTTTAACACTAATCGAGAAGAACTTTCTAAAAAGTATTCTTACTTTCTGACAGTACCAGAATGTTTTCAGCCCATCTTGCTTTGTCTCTAAGACTGGGTCCAATATCCACGAAGGAACTCACTTTTTTTTATGGAAAATAGTGAGATGAGTCAGAATGTGGAGTCTGGGTTCCACTCTGGACATTACTGTGACTTTTAGAAACAGGAATGACAGAACCAAAGATACAATATACCATAAAGCATGGTTCTCAACCTGGGCAAATCTGTCCCCACAAGACATTTGGCAAACTTTGGGGCCATTTCTACTTGTCATGACTGGGGAAAGGAGACTTGGTACTGGCGTCCAGTGTCTACACACAATATAGCCAGGGATGCTGCTAAATATCCTGCATAAAACACAGGACAGCCACCACCACCAAAGAATTTGGACTCTAAGTGTCAACAGTGTTGAGACTGAGAAACCTTGTCATAAAGCATCGGCTCATGTTGATGCTTTCAGCTGACCTGCTCTAGTTCCCACCCTTTGTTTTTGAAATATCCTATTATAAATATAGGCAAGTTTCCGACCATTTTGTGCATACTCATACATTATGTATATATATGTATATGTATATATAGACATATATATATCCCTATCAAATTTGACATTTTGTAATCCTGTATTTGTACTACAGTGCTGCACAGAACAGCAGATATTATCCCCACACCCCATGTAAGAGCATTTATGGTGCCCTAGTGGCTGCATTTTAGGTTTTAGGGTGATTAATGTGATTTACAAACAGAATACATAAGTGGAAAGGTCATGGGAAAGTGTCATGGTCATGATTCTTTTCTTCTTCTTTCTCCCTTCCTTCTCAACCCTTTGTTAAAAATCTACAAACTGATTCCAAATAGTACAAAGTCTGTGATGTGCTGATTGGTATCAGAGAGTAGCACCAGGTGTCAGAAAGGCAAAGCAAAACCCAACCTCTCTCAAGAGGACCATTCCTCAAGGGAATCTTAAAGGAGGGCCGCTCCTAGGATGACAAGTAGGGGCCCTGTTGTGGAACTCATTTTTATACTTTCCTCTTAATAGTGCCATTTTCATTCCCTCCTTATTTTATTTACTTATATACTTATTATTTCCTCTTTTTTTTTTGAAGATTTTAAAATTTTAAGTAATCTCTACACCTGGTGTGGGGCCTGAAATCACAACTTGGAGATCAAGAGTCTCATGCTCAATGGTGTCTGGGAGGCTCAGTCCCTTAAGCGTCCAACTTCAACTTTGGCACAGGTCATGGTTTCATGGTTAGTGAGCTTGAGTGTGTCAGTGAGGAGCCTGCTTAGAATCCTCTGTCTCTTTCTCTGCCCCTTCCCAGCTCCTACACATGCTCTCTCCTTAAAAAATAAATAAACATTAAAAGAAAAAAGTCACATGATCTACCAACTGAGCCAGCCGGGTGTCCCTTAATCTTTGACAAAGCAGGAAAGAGTATCCAATGGAAAAAAGACAGCCTCTTTAACAGATGGTGCTGGGAGAACTGGACAGCAACATGCAGAAAATGAAACTAGACCACTTTCTTACACCATACACAAAAATAAACTGAAAATGCATGAAGGACCTGAATGTGAGACAGGAAACCATCAAAACCCTAGAGGAGAAAGCAGGAAACAACCTCTTTGACCTCAACCGCAGCAATTTCTTACTTGACACATCTCCAAAGGCAAGGGAATCAAGAGCAAAAATGAACTATTGGGGCTTCATCAAGATAAAAAGCTTCTGCACAGCAAAGGAAACAACAAAACTAATAGGCAACTGATGGAATGGGAAAAGATAGTTGCAAATGACATATCAATTAAAGGCCTAGTATCCAAAATCTACAAGGAACTCACTAAACTCCACACCCCACCCCCAAAAAATAATAACCCAGTGAAGAAATGGGCAGAAGACATGAACAGACACTTCTCCAAAGAGGACATCCAGATGGCCAACAGACACATGAAACGATGCTCAATGTCACTCATCATCAGGGAAATACAAATCAAAACCACACTGAGATACCATCTCACGCCAGTCAGAGTGGCTAAAATGAACAAATCAGGAGACTGTCGATGCTGACCAGGAGGTGGAGAAACAGGCACCCTCCTACATTGTTAGTGGGAATGTAAACTGGTGCAGCTGCTCTGAAAAACAGTGTGGAGGTTCCTCAAAAAATTAAAAATAGAACTCCCCTATGACCCAGCAATAACAGTGCTAGGAATTTATCCAAGGGATAAAGGAGTACTGATGCATAGGGGCACATGTACCCCAATTTTCACAGCAACACTTTCAGCAATAGCCAAATCATGGAAACACCCTAAATGTCCATCAACTGACAAATGGATCAAGAAGATGTGGTTTATATATACATGGCAATGAGAAAGAATGAAATCTGGCCATTTGTAGCAATGTGGATGGAACTCGAGGGTATTATACTATGTGAACTAAGCCAGTCAGAGAAAGACAGATACCACATGTTTTCACTCATATGTGGATCAGGGGAAACTTAACAGAAGACCATGGGGAGGGGAAGGGGAAAAAAAACAGTTACAGAGAGGGAGGGAGGCAAACCATAAGAGACTCATAAATACTGAGAACAAACTGAGGGTTGATGGGGTTTGGGGGAAGATGGGAAAATGGGTGATGGGCATGGAGGAGGGCACTTGTTGGGATGAGCACTGGGAGTTATATGGAAATCAACTTGACAGTAAACTGTATTAACATTTTTTAAATATATAACATACATACAGGAAAGTGCACACGTAAGTGTACAACTTGATGGATTTTAAAAATGTGATCACACCTGGAATACTAGCACCTAAACTGAGATGCTAATCAAGACTAGCAACCAGAAATCCCCTTGCATTCCCTTTCGATTACTACCCCACCTCCCAACCAAGTCATTTTTGTAACTTCTAACAGCATAGGCTAGTTTTACCAGTTCTGATAATATAAACAAATGAAAGCACACAGAATATACTCATTTGTATCTGGTTTCTTTCACCCAACAGTGTGTTTGTGAGAGTCACACACACTGACACTTTTGTGTTAGTTAATAGATCCCTCATTCTTACCGCTATTTGGCATTACAGTGTGCAAACGTACCACACTTTATCCACCTTACCATTGATGCACATTTGTGCACTGAGTTTTCATTTAGAGGCTATTTGAAATAGTGCTCTTATAAACATCCTTGTAAATGGCTTTTGGCGAACATATGTAACATATGTAAGCACTGCTGTTGGTTCCTAAGAGTGGAATGTTGGGGTCATAAATAGGCACATGTTTAACTTCAGCATATAATGCCAAACAGGTTTCCAAGGTGGTTGTGCCAATTTACACACCTGCCATTAGTGTGAAAGGGGTCCACTTGCTCCACATTATCACCAACGCTTGATATTTTCCATGTCTTTTCTTTTCAGCCATACTGGTAGGCGTACAGTGGTATTGCAATGAGGTTTCAATTTGCATTTTCCTTATGACGAATGCAACCGAACATCTTTTCATATACTGGTCTGTCTTTTGGATATCAGCTTTTGTGAGCTGTCAATTCCCTGTTCTTTATTTTAAAAATCTTATGGTATTTTCTTCCCAATTCTATATTATCTCCCTTGCTGTGTAAAGACGTTCTCCCTCCCCTTGCCCTGGGAAGTCATTATAAATTTGAATTTTAAAGGTAACGTTCTTTCATTTTATTTTTAAGCCTGTGCTAATTCCCTCTTTATTCCTTTTTCTTTAGGAGCATGTTATTTTATTTTACTGATCAGTTGTTAGAATACTAAAGAAACAAAGGACTTCATTTCTTCAGAAAATGAAAATGTAGAAGGATAACCTACTAGGTACAAGGTTCGATTTCTGCCAAGTGTTTCAACTTTAGGGCAAACCAGTGCCAAAGAAATCTGTAGTATTGAGGACTCTCTGATAAATCTTTAGTCTGATTAATTTAAAATGTGATTAAAAAGCATGTCAAGATTTTTTTTGGTGAAGTACATAAAAGATTCTTTTTGCACATATTTTGACCCACATTTTTTGTATCTGATATTTTGTGTAAGGCTCAACAGAGAAAGGCTGTATTGTTTTGACATAAATATCCACATTTTCTGCATCACGATAATATACTGTGCCTGGAATACCCCCAATTTATATTCTGTGGGAACTGTACATTATATAGCTATCATCAATAAACTTTGCCAGTAGAAATATGTTCCCAATTTCACATGGACTTTTTTTTAAGTTTTTTAAAAAAAATTTATTGTATTTTGAGAGAGAAAGAGAGAGTGAGTGAAGGAGGGTGAGAAAGGGTGTGAGAGAAAATTCCAAGCAGGCTCCATGCTGTCAGTGCAGTCTGACACAGAGCTCTATCTCATGAACCATGAAATCATGTCTGAGCCAAGATCAAGAGTTGGATACTTAACTAAGCCAGTCAGGTGCCCCTGGACTTATCTTTAAAAATCCCTCATAGAAGGGCACCTGGGTGGCTCAGTGGCTTAAGCATCTGACTTCAGCACAGGTCATGATCTCATGGTTCATGAGTTCAAGCCCCACATCAGCTGACAGTTCAAAGGCTGGAACCTGCTTTGGATTCTGTGTCTCCCTCTCTCTCTGCCCCTCCCCTGCTCACATTCTGTCTGTCTCTCTCTCTCTCAAAAATAAACAAACATTAAAAAAAAAATTTAAAGTCCCTCATAGAGAACCTAGAAATAAACTCACGCATATATGGTCAATTAATTTATGGCAAAGGAACTAATAATATACAATGGGGAAATGATGTTCTCTTCGATAAATTGTGCTGGAAAAACTGGATAACCACATGCAAAATAGAGAAACTGGACCACTATCTTAGACCATACACAAAATTCAACTCAAAAATGGATTAAAGACTTGAACTTAGACTTGAAACCATAAAACTCCCTAAAGAAAACATAGTCTTTGCATGAGTTTTTGGATGTGAAAGGAAAAGAAACAAGTGGGATTATATCAAACTAGACGGCTTCTTTAGAGCAATGGAAACCGTCAACAAAATGAAAGGGCAACCTATGGTGTGGGAAAAAATATTTGCAAAGCATATATATGATAAGGGGTAAACATCCAAAATATATAAAGAACTCATATAACTCAAGAGAAAACAGACAATTTAATTAAAAAACAGGCAAAGGACCTGAATAAACATTTTTCCAAAGAAGACATACAGATGGCCATCAGATACATGAAAAAGTGCTCAACATCACTCATCATCAGGGAAATACAAACTGCAATTAGCTATGACCTCACACCTGTTAGAATAACTATTATAAAAGAAGACCAGGGGCACCTGGGTGGCTCAGTCAGTTAAGTGTCTGACTTCGGCTCAGGTCATGATCTCACGTTCTGTGGGTTCGGCCTTGCATCAGGCTCTCTGCTGACAGCTCAGAGTCTGGAGCCTGCTTCAAATTCTGTGTTTCCCTCTCTCTTTGCTGCCCCTTCCCTGCTCATAATCTGTCTCTCTCTCAAAAATAAATAAACATTTAAAAAAAAACTTAAAAAATAACAGAAGACAAGAAGTACCAAGTGTTGGTGAGAATGTAGGAGAAAAAGGGAACCCTTGTGCACAGTTGGTGGGAATGCAAACTGGTGCAGCCACTCTGGAAAACAGTGTGGAGGTTCCTCAAAAAAGTTAAAAATAGAAGTTACCATATGATTCCAAAATTCTACTTTTGGGTATATATCCAAAGAAATGAAATCAGTAGCTTAAAGGATCTCTTCCCCTTCATGTTCATTGCAACATTATCAACAATAGCCAAGACATGAAAACAACCTAAGTGTCCACCAATGGGTGAATGGATAAAGAAGATGTGGTGTAACATCGTAATTTAAAAAATGTTTAAAAACAAAATCCCTGAACTGAAATATAACAGATTTTTTAAATTGTTAGAGTATTCATTTTTGCCATCTTTTAAGTTCTAGTTTAATTACACATCAGTAGTTTCATTTTAAAAAAAAAAGGTGGGGTGGGGGGACAAAGTTGTTACTCTTCCCTACCTGCATTATAGCTTAGCAGGAAAATCACTGAGCTCAGGCCAACATCAGAAAAACTTTCAATTAACTAATGATTGCTGGCATATTTCATTTAAATATCTTTACCTCATTATCTCTGGTTGCTTTTCAAACTGTTAGGTCATTAAAGTCTGCTTTTGAGACAAAGACTATTCCTCCCCCAAAAGTCAGGGGAAATACAAAAAATGAAATTAGTGATTAAGGATATAAGTTAATTAATGCAATCACTTTGGCTTAATTATTTAAAGTCCAGTTTTTTTTCCTCCAGCACACCTGAAAATACACGATCCCCCAGCTATCAGAATTACACTGAGATCTGTAATTTTTCAACGATGAATTTATAGCTCTCACATACATGAAGAGAAGAAATAGAATCTGGAAGGCGAGTATACGAAATTATTATATGCTGACATATATACATCATGTCTTGCAAACACACCCTTCCACGTATTTTTAAAAGATGGGCTCTTTAGTACTAATGACAAAATTTTTGTTCCAACTAAGCAATTTTGATCATTCTGTTGAGACACATGTGCCTAATGAACAATCACCTTTTAACCTTATACTCTTTGAACACTGTGATTTTCTTTTTACCCTTTTACCTGTTTTTAAGTGTTCAGCTCAATGACATTAAGTATATTCACACCATGTGTCTCCCAAACGTTTTCATCTCACCAAACCAAAACTCTGTTCCCATTAAACAAGACCTCCCCAATACCTCTTTCCCCCAGCACTTGGCAGTCAGCTTTCAACTTCCTGTGTCTATGCATTTGACTACTCTAGGTACCTCACATAAGTAAAATCATACAATGTTTGTCTTCTTGTGACTAGCTTAATTCACTTAGCGTAATGCCTTCACATTTCTTGTCCACATTGTAGCTTGAGCTTGTGCCAACATTTCCTTCTCTTTTAGGCTGAATAATATTCCACCGTATGTCTGTTGATAGACCTTGAAATTGCTTCTGCCTTTTGGCTATTGTGAATAATGTCCCGGTGAACACAAGTGTACACTATCTGTCAGAGTCCCTGTCTTTACTTCTTTGAAAGAAGTAAAAGAATCCCAGAAGTGGAATAACTCAATTACGTGGTGATTCTATGTTTAATTTTTATGGGGAACTGCCGTGTGTTTTCCACAGTGGCTGCATCATTTTACATCCCTCCTAGCAATGCACGAAGTGAACACTACATTTTAAATCCATACCTCTGAAAACCTTCTGTAAAACTCACGTGACCTCAAGATGAACATTTGTCTTTTTATCTGCTTACAGAGATGTTTAGAAGAAAAAGTTTAACTTGCAACTGGTGGAAGCACTATGAATCGGGAGGCAGTTCTGAACGGTACGTGCCTATCTGGCTCCTTGCTTACTGGGAATCTCATTCTTCTGACTACCTGAGGTAAGTGGGTGTGGGCAGGTATCTCTCCCTAGCTCTGTAGCCAGAGGGGCACATAAGCACTGCTCAGCAAGTCCTGGTCACTCAGCTGTCCTAGGTGATGAAGACCTGGCCTCTTCCAGAAGGCTGCTCTGCAGGCTCATAACTATTCTAGAGATGGCCTCCAAACAGCACCGCTCAGAATGACCCCATTTGCAATTTACTTCATCTTTGATCATCTCGCTGGATTCTCCTAATTTTCCCTTGTCTAGTTCCAATTAATTTAATCGTTAGCCTTTTAGTATTTTTACCAATACGTGTCTGAGAATTCCTCTGGGTTTCCTTCTACCCAGATTTTTCACACCCTCGGCAGAAAGTCGCTTCCTGAAGGGCTTCTAGAAGATAATCACGTTTTGGATGGGATTTGTGAGGTATAATTTTTGTGACCATTGGAAAGGCAAGAGGTGTTTTTATACTTGAAGTACGTGGTCTGTAGAAGTGATTTTCGTCACTTGGGGTTAGGAAGAGATGACAGAAGAGGTGGAGGTAACACAGAGTTTCATTCTCATGGGAGGGAGAGAGTTTCTGGAGTTTCGCCTCATATGGTGCCTGAGGATTCTCCTGTGCATCCTTCTCTAAATTCTCCTGTTATCTTATCAAAGATCTGTCTTCCAAACAGGGCTGTGGCAAGGACTGGGACTTAACAGTGATCATGTGTATTATTTCTCCCCTGTCCTCACTGACAGTCGTTCCTGAGTCTTCTGTGCTGGACCCGCTTCCTCACAGTCTCTCAGAGGTGAGGTGCCCTGGACCACTGTCCTTAGAGTTCTTCTCTGCTCTATCCATATTCTTTCCCTAGGTGATTTCTACTAGTCCCATGCATTAAAAAAATCTTATGCTAATAATTTCCAAGTATATATATCCCATTTGATCCTATTCTTAAAATTCTAAATTTGTTTATCCAGCTTCTATACAGTTATCTCAAATTGGATATACGAGAAGAATGTTAAAATGAATGTATCTAAAATCAAGCTCTTTACTTTTTCCACCCAAGTTAATTTTCACCTTCTTCTGTCTTTTCCTAGTTCAGTAAATGACTCTATCATTTACCTGGTAGCTCAGGCCAAAGATCTTTTCATCTTCAACTTTTCATTCTCAACTGTTACATCGAATTCTATCTTCAAATCCTCCCACTTTTACATCCTAAAGTCTACCTGTTATCACCTCCTTCAGTGCTAACAACCTTGCCTGTCACCATCACCTCCTTCCTGGATCCTGCCATGGATGCTCAACTGTCT